>NC_045751.1:844123-847562 GCF_008692095.1 Etheostoma spectabile
TCTCCCCCTCTCGTCAAAGTATTTATTTCACCCTTTTATCGACGGACAGTGTTACCTTGTGTGAGAGATTATTTGCTCCAAGTAAGAATGGTAGTGTGGAATTGAAAACTACAGTAGGCTATACGCCAGTGTTGTTTTCAATAAAAAAAACATTTGTATAAAGCAAGCTGATCCACTTTTCCATGTTGATAAGCGCATAAAAATGAGAAAAAATAATGGGACAAAAAGAAATCAAAGGACATTTAGAATAGATAAAAATGTATGATTAAATGCGATTGATCACAAGTTAACTATGACATTAATGCGATTAAGTATTTTAATCGTTTGACAGCACTAATTAGAACAGATATTCAAACAGAGTAGGCTAATGACGTCACTCATAAGTGAATCATTTTTCAGAAATGTTGGTACACCTTAACGCAGAACAAAACCAAATATCCAGCTATAGAATATCAGCTGTCAGTTTCTTTGATCGTTATCATGGCATACTCCCTTCTTTTGTACCTAAGTTAATGTTAAAAGTGTTTGACCAGTGTGAAAGTCAGTAAGGATGAACAAATAAATATATATTTGTAGTGTCGGGCTAAAAAAAAGAAGGAATTGCATTTAAACATGCTGAACTAATATTAGGCCATATATGATATTGGGAGTTATCAGACTTATCAGACCAGTGAAAGTAGAAAATAATATTTATATGGACACATCTAAAGAAAGATATATTAATGGTGTATTTTAGTCATATTCTTGTATTTATTTTTATTGTCACTAAATGACATCAAAGTGATCCAAAATAAAAATACTAAAAAGCTGGTATGGGTCTGGCTCGTAGCTACAGAGCAGATATGTTTTCCCTGTATGACCCTGTTCACAGCCTTAGATCCTGGGTCAGGGCACCTTTAGCCATTCCAAAGTCAAGGCTTAAATCTAAGGGTGACCGTGCTTCTGCCGTCAGGGCCTTTAGACTTTAGAATGACCATGCCCGAGGTGATAAGGCTCGCAGGATCAGTGGATTCTTTTAAATTCCTTCTGAATACTAATGGACTTGCTTTAATGTGATGTCTCTTTTTACTTTCCTTTTATTCCCTTTTTATTGTCTCATTTTATTGTTACTGTTGATCTGTATCTGTTATTGCTATTGATCTCTATTCTGTACTGTGTATGCTTTTTTGGCTCATTACCTTGTTTTTGTGCTTTTTGGCCCCATTGTTTAGCTGTCTGTTATTTCACTGACCTCTTTTGCCTTGCTTGTCTGTCAAAGCATATTGCAAACTTTGTTTTTAAAGGTGCTATAAAAAAAGTTATTATTATTAATGTGTACTTGTATTGTTCCTTTCACATACCCTTTCACATTCACCAAGTTGGATGTTAGGCTTTTTAAACACCTTGTTAATACCACACACAACTTTTTCATGATTGTACTGGCCAAAGTATGAAATCATTTTTGAAAAACCAGTAAGGGCAATATGGCCTAATTTTTATTGTTATTAGCCCGTATCATATTTGTTGAGTAGCCTACTTATCAGTAGCAGGCTTTATATAAACCATTCTTAATGATATAATGATTAAATGAACACAACCTGGACTTGGATACGTAGCATTAAATGGATGGATGGAATAACCAATATAAAATAATGAATTTATTCAATTTTAAAGTTTGAAGCTTTTGCTGAAATTGGCACTTATCTATCAACTGTAGCTAGCTGCATCAACAGTGTTTGCTTCAGGCCTGATGCTGACTGAAACTTCACAAAAGAGGATTAAACGGCTTCTTGAGCGCACAATTCACTATTGCAACAATCCCACTTTTAGTTTATAAGTGAGAGCCATCTCCTGATAGCATTACATACAGACTTAAAATGTACTTACCCAAAAGATTTAAGATGAAGTGTTATTTAATCCACCTTTCTATCTGCTTTCAATGTTTTAAACTTTTTAATGTCTTTTAATTAAGTCCAGTTCCCAACTGTGGTACTGGAAAACATTCACCTTCTGTGACACTCCACATCTATTTGTGCCTTTATATTGGAACAGAAGAAAGGCTAATTATGTGACTCATATGTGATATTCAAAAATATTGTGACACCTTGGCAATTAAAAAAATCATATCACAGGATATAGAATTTCAGCAGTCAATTTGACAGTTTCTTGTAAACCTATAATGGCACACTCCCTTCTTTGTCCTGTGAAACCGGTTGCTGCTGCATTCCACCTATGTGAATATTAAAAGAGGTTTGACTTGTTTGACAGTAAGTTATAACAAAAAATACATATAGATTTCCAACAAAAAGATAACGAAGCAAAAAAAAGCGAAAATAAAAAATTGTTATGAGGAAGACGGAACAGACCCAAATACAGGGCTCAAAAATAATAAGGTTTATCAAATAACAAGAGGAATGGAGGTGTGGGGAGGTAGACGCCAAGAACAGGAATGAGGGAACGAGGCTGGGGCAGGATGGCGAGGGACCTGGCGGCAGCAGTAAGATGGTGAGAGTTGGGCAGGATGGCGAGGTATCTGGGGGCTGCAGTAGGGTAGCGAGGGCTGGGTAGGATGGAAAGGGACCTGGGACCGGATGGTCAGGGTTGAGATAGGATGGGGATGGACTCGAAGAACAGGAGTTGGATGGCGAGGGAGCTCGGGGCAACCGGGACCAAAGGAGCCGAGGAGGAGGCACAGGAATCTGGGAAGCAGAGAAGTCAGAGAGGGGAAGGCTGGTAGTGGAAGTGGAGGCAGAATGGAGTATGGAGCTGTAAGGAGGGAAGCAAATGCAGAGACCAGCTGACTGGAGGCAACAGAGAGGTATGGAGATGATGGCAGCAGGAATCAAACAAAGAGAAGGATCCCAAACTGGACAGAGACAGGTAAGAATTAGGGGGGTAAGGTGGAGGCTAGGGGTGTGGCCTTGACCATCTGCCATTTCGCTTGTTTGAAAGCCACAATGCCTCTCTCTTACGGGTGGGCCAAATTCTCTGGGCAGGCAAAGTAGAGAAAGGGGAGGTAACCTTGCCCCTTATTACCTCATAAGGGGCCTTTAAGTTAATTATCATAAAATGTGAGCTTTTTGCTTAAAACAGGACTTAAACAATTACTTATTATATAAATGTGATGAATTCAGTTACTTTATCAGCCAATTGATTTCTTGTCAGCGGTTGAGAATGCCTTCTTTTTTATGCTAGTTTAAAATTCTATTTTAGGAAGTGATATTCAGGGTTTGATATTTTGCGTGTATCTTTAATACCTCAGTGGACATAATAAAAAAGCTCTCAGAATACACATAAGAGAAAACATTAATAAGCACAGTAAATGTCTAATGTTCTGACTGCAATAATGATGATCACAACTCTTAACTCCACACAATGATTCAGCTCACACCTTTCATAGAATATAGGTTTAAGGCAATAATCATATGATTCATGAATACAACCACAGCACCAATGCAAC
>NC_045751.1:847572-850281 GCF_008692095.1 Etheostoma spectabile
GTGATGTTATTATATTTGCATAAATTGTATTCCCAGCAAGATATACATAATGCATTAAGTATTTGTATCTGTTGACTTCTGTCTGACCAGCCTCAGAGTTGGGCAGGGGCAGATTGGCCAGCTTGCATTTCTGGCAAATGCCAGATGGGAAAAAGAATTTAAATGTTGGCTGCTCAGATTTTTTTTTTTTTAAATATACAAATACATTGTCTTTAGGACAGGTTTTTGTCACTTACACAATTTCTCTATAGTTATAATAATAATAATTATACTAATAATAAATTAAATATTAAACATTTGGCCAGTTGGCAACAACCGGCCTGGTCCCAAGATGGGCCCACCGACCCAATCAGAGGTTACTCAAATTGGGACATTC
The DNA here is from genome assembly GCF_008692095.1 of Etheostoma spectabile. Taxonomy (NCBI): domain Eukaryota; kingdom Metazoa; phylum Chordata; class Actinopteri; order Perciformes; family Percidae; genus Etheostoma; species Etheostoma spectabile. Next base: position 847,949 of record NC_045751.1, read on the forward strand.
AGTCAAAATCAAGCACGTCAGTAACAACAAAGAACTGACAGTAACAACGAAGATCAACATACTGTAGAGAATGACAGTAACAACATACAAACGGCATAAAGAGTATGTGTCAGTTTGTAATAAACGAATGCTCTTTAAAAAGTAGTAAGAATTGTTTGCGAGTTACTTACATTAAATGTTTAAAATTCTGTTACATAAGGTAGTGTGGAGGAAAAAGGTTATTTTGCATTATGATCCTTGACAACAGCTAAGTGGGTCACTTGTATAACTTGTTGATTCACTGTTGTATAACTATTATTATTGTTTTGTGTTTCATTTATCAATTATATAACCTGTTTTGGTCACGTATCGAGCTCATGTTTTGAGAAGTTACAACTTGTTTTGGTCATGTTTTGAGGACGGCGCTCCTGTTTTGGAAACATGGTTTCGAGGCAGGTGCGCCGGACTCACCAGGGGATCGGCTGGGAGTGAGGATTGGCCCCCCCGCTCACACCCGATCCCTTGTTTGTTAAGAGAATAAAAAGACGGAGAATCCCTCGGTCCGACAGAGCCTGCTGTGAGTTGCGTACTGGACGTCCTGCCACGTTGATGCTGCTCTGTCCAGACTGACGGCTCTCCAGTCCTGTGTCAAGGTAAGAGCTTTGAAGTAGTGGTCACTTTGCATCACGTATTGAGTGCATGTGTGTGCATGCTGTTTGCTTTGCTGTATTCTGTGGGAAATAAAGAGACACATTTATTTTAGCAGAAAACAGTGTTTGTGGTTATTGACAGTGTGAGTCTGTTGCTCACAGCTGTACTGTATTCTGTGGCGAGGAAAAGGGACAGTTCATCCTGGCAGAAACAGTGCTTTGAAGATTATTTGCTTGTAGTCGACCACCCCGCGATCCTGCCTAAAGATTTCATAAAACAGGTAGGCCTACTAATTATATCATCATCATCTGTACACAGATGTAATTAGTAAATGCACGTGTTCGTGGGTGAGGCTGCATGTGTGCATAGTAATGTGAGCTGGTGTGGCTAGAGTGCCGGAGCTGAATTTTTGTCCCAATCCACCCCAAGTGACTTGCGCTATTTTAAGGATCTAAGTGCACGGCGTGAAGCACCTGGCGCAGGTGTGTTTCAGGCGTGTCCAAATCCACTTTTGCTAGTTTGACAGCGGAAAAAATATTATATTTTATTTTATATAATATTTTATCATGCGTGTATAATTGTCATATCTCTGCAACTAGTCCCTCCTGGTTGAAATGTATCTCAGTGTAAATCCTTTCAGAAAGACCTCGCTGTTAATCAATGCTCTACCTAACTCAAATCAGCTGTTGGAGGCGTTCACTTTCCTGCTAAACCAAACAGAATTGTAACACAAATGGTAAGGGACAATCACAGAGTCACAACCCTGCTATAAAATCTGTTTCGCCCTTTGCCATTCAGCTGTCATTGCAGGCAAAGAGTGGAACCCTCCACCCCCCCTTCCACCTCCAGTCATCTACTCCAGCTGACCGGTCCGGAGCCTCCTTCGGTCTGGTCTTTGGGTTCCTTTGTTGCCACCACCAGTGTCTAGATTCCATTTGGGGGGTCTGATGGTTCTCTACCCCAATATAGATATACAAAGGATTCGTATAGCGTTGGAGTCTAATCGTCACAGACTCGAAGGCCAAACCAGGCTCAGGAGGAGCGACTATGTCAAGTTAGGTGTAAGTAATTCAGACAAATCGACTTCATGCGTAAGTGGCTTAAAATATACAGTACATTTCTTAACCACTACTCTTAACTGAAAATGTAATGATTATACACTCAAGGAGTTACTTGTCATTTGCTCAAATGAACAACTTTAAACGTAAAAATGAACAGTGGAAGTCAGTGCTGTAACATGTGTGAATCTGACAGCTGATTAATTCATGTTCCTCTTTTTTGTTACACATCCTATCAATAACATTCACACTGCAAGATGGCTCACGGCTCACGGCTTTCCTTTTCAGTGTTCTTTTTTGTTGTTTTTGCACTTCTTCTTTTCTTGTTTGGGCCACATCGACTATGCGAATATACATTTTATATTTTTATGTTTTAAATTTTTACATTTAGCTTCTGAGTGTTGTCCTTGGCTAGTTTCTGCCTGTCTCCCTGTGTCCTACTCATAACACTGTACCACCTGGTCCTTTTGAACTTCCAGAACTGAGAACTGGAGTGTATGTATATGTATGTGTGGGTGTGTGTATGTATATATATGTATGTATGTGTGTATATTTATGTATATACAGTTTAACTTATGTCTTATTTTGTTTATCTCCTAATCATTGTGCTTGTTGGGTGCATGTGAAATGTAAAGGTGTATAGAC
>NC_045751.1:850291-850850 GCF_008692095.1 Etheostoma spectabile
TTGTACTGAGCGTTGTTGTTACCATATTGTTGTGTTTAATTAACACTAAAAAAAGTTCAATGAACATATATATTTTATATTTATAAGTGTCTTGATAAAATGTTGACTATAATAAACAAATGACTTGTATTAGAAGGTCCCTGCTCACATATTTTATTCTGAAAAAAAAAAGTCTGGCACAGGGTGTGGCCCACCAACCCCAGGATTCATGCCAGCAGAAGAGCTGGCTTTTGACTTAAACAAAGGAAGGCCTATTTTAGAAGGGATCTGGGGGGGGCAGCCACTGACTCTGTCCCACCCATGGAAACTAACCCCCTTCATACATGGTACATTATTCCACTACTGCATATGCAACATAATGAAACATTTATGTTGTATGATATGGACTGCCTGACATTGTCTTGCAGTATCCGGCAATACCCTTACTCTTGTGGAGGCACCCGAGGATTATATTAATCCATTATTATTATTCACTAACGGCATACAGGCTAGGCACCTGTCAACACAAGGGTAATATTAGTTTGGTTAATGTGGCAGGGTGAAGGAACTCTGGAGGAGA
>NC_045751.1:850860-851564 GCF_008692095.1 Etheostoma spectabile
GTGGACTGAAGAAGGCTGGAGGTATCATGCCACTCTTGTGGATATACTTTAATTGAATCCATACTGGAAAAAAAGTCACTGATGTGATGCTCATAGAAAACATTATATTCATAACAGGACCCAGACGGTGTACTGCCCAAGAGCCAATCTGGGAACATTTACTCATTTGGCAGACACTTTTATCCAAAGCAAATAACATTTGAGGAACAACATACAAAACAAAAGTAAAGTAAGGGATCTGTGAGTAACAAATGATATGAGCGATAAATACTTGTAAGAGCTACTAACACATTGGCCTACGGCATCAATGGGATAAATACCTAGGTGAAGCAGTAAGATAGTAGAATAGTGCAATCGAGACAAGAGGACATCTTACCATGCATAATTCCTGCTCTGCTAATTGATGTCCCTTTAAGATCCCTTTCCTTCCTGACACAGGAAATGTTGTGAAGGACAGTGCATGCCACAGTGATATCACAGGCCCTGTATGGGGTAACCCTCAAGTGGTGAAGGCACAAACGAGACTTAAGAAGGCCAAATGCCATTTCTATTTGGGCCCTTGTTCTTGCAGGGGCAAGCTTGTATGTGCGTTGTCTGGGGGTCTGAAAAGGGAGTAAGTAAAAATGTCTGACAGGCATAACCCTTGTCTACCAGCTGCACACCAGAGAGTTCACCTGTGACGTGTAATGGTTACATCGACATAG
>NC_045751.1:851574-886213 GCF_008692095.1 Etheostoma spectabile
GTTTGACCACGTCATGATGGTCAAGATGCTTATCCAAACAAATTGTGGGGCTTACCTTGTGATAGTCGCTGGTTGTGGAGGCCCGAAAGACTCTGGAGTCATGGACTGAGCCAGGCCAGACATCATCTGAAGAAATAATTTGTGTTAAGGTTGTTTGATGCACATAATAAATTTATAAAGTTGACAGTAGGCCTAACCTTAAGTCACTCTTACCTAGCGTTGATACTATGAAAGGACTTTCTGTTAACAAAATCACCTTCATGTGCACCAGAGGGGCATTTTAATCCTGTGTGTGCAGTCCAGAACACCAATACCATTACAGAATCCTGCATCAAAAGAAAGAAAAGTAGTAATTCTAAATTTATTTTGTGATGTGTAGCCTCATTCATGTTACCTGCAATGTTGTAGAATCCCTCCTTGATGTAGTTTATTCTTATGTGGCCAGGGAAGCTTAAGAAGATGTGGGTATGTCCTTTTAATGCCAAATACACATTTCTGATGGTGCGGCAAATAGTGGCTTTGCTAAGGTTTTCAGCATATACTGCTGCATATAGGAATGTACCATTAGCAAAAACCTGAGCCCAATAGAGATCATCTGTGAAAAAGTCAAGGCATGGCTCCATGCGGTGCGGTGCTGAATTTCGGGACCCAGCAGTCTGCACCAGTAGAGGATGCCATCCCCAGAAAAGCAGCAACGCTCGTGCAGGTAATTGTCGGCAAAAGCTACTTATAAAGCATGACTTGATTGACAACACTTTTGCGTCTTCATCAGCCTTTTCTCTAAAACCCTCATACAATAGCCGATTAAAGGCCTATCTGTTGTAGAAAATTCAGGTGACTGAAAAAACAATTCTACACTGTCAAACGTAGAACAGCAGTCTTCAAAAACACAATTAAACAGTAAAAATGCCCATGTGGATAATTATAAAGTGCACAGTGATAGGCTACAGTCATAATGTTAAAATAATAATAGTACTTGATTGAATGCCAATATGTATATGCGGTATTGTAATGGCGGCTGAAGAAGATTACACAAAACACATAGATAAGAATAACTGAAAAAAAAAACAGATTGGTTTGTGATCGACGTGACCACTCAACTAAGCCTGGCTGTTAGCCTGGTCTGGAGCAGGCTAGCTGGACAGAATAAATCACCATGGCAACTTATGTGCCACTGCTTTTGTGAAACCGAGTTGCGGCTTAGTTCAGCCAGGATATCTGGAAGATCCTGGCTTAATCTTTTATCTTAGTTTTGTAAAACAGCCCTTTTGATGGTCAATGGCGCGATTACTTTCCGCTGCTTCAAGATAGCAATATGCCAAGAATTCACTTGAACACACCTCCCGTAAGACAGCACGCCCGTGGGCGCAAAGTTGGGCGCAGGCACATTTGCCATTTGAATGCCATGGGTGCGGACAGTCTTAAAATAGCAAAGAGACTTGCGTCGGGTTTAACGTCATGCTGCACCGAGTGCAATAGGGCCCACAGTGATAATGTTCATGCTTAGTGAAATAGATCTGAAATGAAGCTCTGATATTCTCAGGAAACACAGTTGAAGTCACTGGTGTTCCCTGTTTTTTCATTCACTTTATTTGGATTTTTGTGAATACAAAGGAACATAGAACATTTTGAAAACATAAAAGAAAAAATACTACCATTAAGATATATAATTAACAAGATACTGTATGTAGAAAATAAAAGCGACAGCAAGCGCGTATTGTTTTTTTGCTGTTAACTCAGACAAAAGCAAAGACAACTACTTTTGAAGTGTGTGAGTTCTGATGTACATGTCCAATGTCTTATGTCTAAATCTGCATCTCTGTCACCTTTGATGTGACATAATAATAAATATGGGTATACTTAGGCATGCATTTTTTTCCTTATCAAGAAAACTGCATTAAAGATAGCCAAAAAAACAAAAGTTTCATTATATAAAGCAACAAAATGCGATGAAAGGATATGTTATTAAATTACCATTAGCTGTTTAAATATAACATTATCATACACTCTTTCACATAACTAAATAAAAGGCTAATGATGTGACTCATATGTGATATTCTGAAATGTTTTGACACCTTAGCAATGAACAACACCAACTAACAGGATATAGAATTTCAGCAGTCAATATGACAGTTTCTTGGCTCAGTGTAGGCCTTTAATGGCACACTCCCTTCTTTGTCCTGTGAAACCGGTTGCTGCTGAATTCCACCTACGTGAATGTTGAAAGAGGTTTGAGTGTGACATTAGTTATGACAAACAAATAAATATGCAAGAGGATAAAGCAGGAAATAGACCCAAAAAAGAGAATTTCATCTCAAACATATTGAACAAATATTGTACCTTATATTTGGAATTATCATAGTAAATATGAAAATAGATGATATGCATCTTAGGTAAGTGTCTTAGGTAAGTGTCAGTTCAGGACATGTATATCAGCCAGTATGAAATCACTATATTTACTTAATAATGAATGTCCACCTGTGTTTTTCTTCCAAATTCAAAGTCTGTAGAATCATTTGGATTGTTTTAATTAAGGCAAGTAAACTGCAGGTGCTTTTACAGGGTTTCTGCAGAGTTCACCTTGTTGTATGTAAGACCTTTTTTAATACCACACACACTTTACTTTTTTTTTTTTCTCATAGTGGCCAAATAATATCGATAAAGCAATAGGTAAGAAACAGACTAAATTATTTGACATATGACACTTTTTCAATATTTTTCTGGTGTGTTTAAGAATAAATTCTTAATTATGTAATTAAACAAATGAACACAACCTGGACTCGGATAACCAGCGTAAAGTGGATCAACGGTTCAACCAATGTAAAATCATGAATTTATTCAAGTTTATTGAAGCTTTTGCTTAAATTGGCACTTGCCCATTATGGAACAATCAGCTTGCTATCTACTCCAGCTAGCAGTAGCCACAGTGTTAGCTCCAAGTTTAATGATGCTGTCAAGAAGGTACAGCAGCGACTACACTTCCTGACGATGCTCAGGAAAAACAGGCTGGGAAAAATCTGCTCCTAAAAGTATTGAATCACGCATCTCACATGCAGTATGATGACTTTCAAGAATCTCATTTAATCTGGTCATACCAGCAAAATGTTTACATTTATTTAAGTGCAATACAAACTCTTATTCTAGTTCAAAATCACAGTGTATTTACGTATTTTACTTATGTTTGAATTCAATTCTGTGTTGTTGGCTAGGGATTTGTCTTGGTGATGTTTTTCCTGTCTTTGGAGCAACACTCCCAATTTTGTTGTATTCTGTACAATAGCAATAAAAGGCTTCATATTCCATTAAATTTCTATCTGCTTTCAATGTTTAAAACGTGTTCCATGTGCTGTAATTAAATCCTGTTTACATCTGTGATACTGCAAACCTTTCGCCTTACATGTGACAGTCCACATGTTGGCCATTAAGGCTTTTATATGGGAACAGAGTAAAAGGTGTGACTCTTATTTTCAGAAATGTTCTTGATGAACAAAACAAAATTTCAGAATTCAGCGGTCACTGTCAGTTTCTTGGCTCAGTATAACGGCACACTCCCTTCTTTTGTCCTGTTGCAATCCACCTACGTGAATGTTGGAAGTGGTTCGACCAGTATGTTGTGACAAACAACTGAATATAGATTTGTGGTGAGAAGAAATGCAGAACAAAAAGAATTGAACAAACCTATAATGTTTACATGGACACTGTTGTGAATGATGTTACATTCCACGTTCCATTCTGTGAGAAGTTTAAGGAAATTCGTACTCATCCGTCTTAGTTGTAACACGGTTTTTTGTTTTTGTTTGTCTCATTAAACCTTTAGAACATTGTGAACTGAACCCTACTTAATGACACTTTGTTCTCCGAGCGCTCGCCAAGCCAGTAGGTGATAGGATTCAAACCAGAAAACAATCCTGATTGCTTTGTATCCCAATATTGAAAAACAAGTCAGTTGTATTTCCTCATACTTTTCTTAAATGTCAATTCATAGCATTAATATAATCCAGTATGAAATCACTATGGTGATTCTCTACATGTATTTTTCTTCCAATGTAAAAGCCAGTAGAAAATACAGAATTGTATTGTGGGGATTTTTTTATTTGATAATGTGAGAAATGGAGCCAGATAAGGAATAAAAGATGTCCTGCAGACTGAATAGGAATTAAACCCCTAAACAGACAATCCACTGCCTTTTATAAAACTTCCTATGGCCTTTTTTTGAGATAAATTAATTCAATGCTATTTAAGAGTTTTCAAGACATGCAGAGATTTGAATATCCTTTCTGAACTAGCAATGGAGCGGGTTAAAGTGAACGTTCTTGTTAGGATAAACTTTAAGATTAGGTTAGTTATAAAGAGGTTATTATCGTGTGTATTGAAATATTAGATTTTTGTTCAGTTTTACTTTTATCTTTTAACCCTTGTGTTGTCCTCTGGTCAACTTGACCCGTTTCAAAGTGTTTTATATCAGAAATATTAGATTTCTTTCAACCAAACTGCCCAAAACAAAACATGGATGATTCCATACAACAGTCTTCAAGTAAAATTAATCATTACCTTCATTTAATTTTTTGGGGTGTTTTATTTAATCTTATAGCATTTTAATTATTTTTTCATAACAATATCCGGACTAAACTTTGACATATACCCATCTGTGATCCACTCAACATTCTCTAATCTTAACTATTAGTCAAAATAATTCATAATTTCTGCCTTTTTAACTAAAAGCGTGTGTATAATTTGATATAAATGAGGTTTGTTGACCATGAATTTTAAGAATAAGTGTAAAACCTATTATTAAACCAGCTCAGGTTTTTTTTTTTAAGTGCCAAAAGCGTGGAAAAAGTGACAAATAAATCAGAAAAAAATGACAAAAACATCGGAAAAGCCCCCCCAAAAAAATCAATTTTGACCTGGAAGGACAAGTTCATGGTTAACGGGAAGACAACACTAGGGTTGAAGTGAGCTTCCATTATCTTGCAGCATAATAATTATGCAGTGAGCATTTATCCTTATGGAGGTGGCTGTGGTTTGTGATCAGCTGCAGAGGAGAGAGATGTGGGGATAGTTCATTAGAGCAGTGCCAGGTGAGTTTATGACACAGCTGGTGCTTGTTGGTCTAATTACACTTCCTTTAACATGCAGTAGCGTGCTGGAGTGCCAGATAAGTCCAGACCTGATTTACTTGTCCCACAGCAACACTAAAAATGTTTAGAATTGTGTTGTTTCGGTTAATAATGTACTATATAAAGTGTTCATTTCATTATAGTATTCAAATTTATCATAAATAATTGAACATGCACATTTATTTTATATTCCAATGAAGAGGAGGGGAGGTGGGGTCACATTTGAGAATTTAAAAATTGACTTGAAAGTAACTTGCCCAACACTGACTGCCACACACCACAGACAGAATGAAGTTTGCGCTGCGAGATATTGTTTCTTGGAACTCTAAGCAATTGGATTGTGCGTGAGAGAGTGAAGCCGGACAACCAGTGGCACACGGTCAGAAAATGTGAGTTTATGTTGTTAAGTGTCAGAAAATAAATACTATTGTTTGTAAGTCCTCTGTCTCTGGTGTGGTATGTGCCAAGGGTGACCCACTGTGGCAGCAAGACCTGCCACCATCCTGCTGTTCTATTTAAAATTTTCTTATCAGGAGGATGCATAGCTTTTAGTTCCTGTGATGATTATTATTTAGCTATGTTGTCTATCCCTGTGTTCTTGCATTGCACCTCCCACAGATCACCTGTCCTGTGACGTATCAATTCACGGCAGATGTGCTTTTCAAACCTGATAAAACCTGACCTGAAATAGAGGAATAGCTTCTAAATGTATTTTGATCAGTCTGTGCAGTTACAGTTATAATGGCATAAAACATAGTTACAAGTTAAATCATTGTTTTTGTTTAATAGTTGAATCAGATAATACATTTCCCTAGGGAAACATGTGTACACAATACTTAAGTACAGTACTTAACTGTACTTAGCTAAGTCCCAATGTTGCAGTACTTTACACTCTGCAGGGTGCCCAAACTTTTGCAGATGCCATTTTTTCCATTAGTTTGAAAGTGTAAATGATGGAAATAAAATCTAACTTTTTGTGACATATTTTACAAATGTCTTATCTGTCATTTGATGCCTTTTGGAGATTTTTCCATCTTTTCTTGGCTTCTTATGCACATTAATACAAATTTTTACCTGAGGTGCCCAAACTTTCGAACTCCACAATAGATATTCATTTCTTTGCACATGTATGAAAAGGAAATGGTCAATGGACTCAGAAGTGTAAATGATTGTCTAGAATGTAAATAGCTTGTTGTTATATTGTGCTTTTCTAGTCTTACCGACTACTCAAAGCACTTTTATGTAGTACAGGAACCATTCACCATTTACACACAGAATGGCCAAGGCTGCTGTACAAGGGGCCACCTGCTCATCAGATAAACACTCATTTTACACACGGGGGGGATTTACACATCGGGGGCAACTCAGGGTTCAGTGTCTTGCCCAAGGACACTTTGACATGGAACTGCAGGGATCGAACTGCCAACCTTCCGATTGGCAGGCGACTGCTCTACCACTGAGTCACTGGGGTGAAAAACATTGCAATGAAGTATTAAAAAAAACATCTGGGGAACATTGGTCTGTTAGGGGGTAGGATGAAATGAATGCGAAGAAGGGGAAAGAAAAAAAAAGAGAAAATAATCTTTTTAAATTTTGTGGGCAAGCCACGGCCGGGATTCGAATCATGGAACTGTGGAAGGTTAAGTAGGCGTTTTACTGCCGCCTACTGTTTGTTAAAATGAACAATTATTTTGTAATTTTTTACTAGTCCATCAGGCAGACATCAGTTTCTTTATTTTAGTCCAGTTATATAGTTTAAAAACAGTTTATTGCCTTATTTTGAAATCACTTCCCAGAATTTGTTATAAAGTTATAAAGCTGGGCTGGGTTGTAAATAGTGATACAATAAATAATAATTGCAAATAATTATTGTAAAGTTCGTCCCTATACCTCATAGAAGGGCTTTTTAAATTTACACAAAAAAAAAAAATATCACTAAAAAAAAGACTTCACCAACAGCAACACCGTGAAACATTTCTTCTCGGGAAGAAAAGCCGAGAGTTGTAAATACTGCTGCCATCGATGGTTGAGATGACTGCAGAGACAGATACATTTGCGAGATGGATTTTTTTTTTAGAGGTATTAGGTTACACTGCGTAACAGAGCCAGAACCAAAGACGGTACGGACAATATCTGTGTCCCAAACCCAACACAGGTGGCCGTGCGTCAGCGGCAGCGTGGACAGCCGAGTGTCCGGGCTATTTCTTTAACTGTCTATGGTCCGATCGACAGATATCTGCATGTCGGGACTTAATGTTTAAGTCCTGCTACGCGCTAATACCATTACATTTTATCAGCCGTGGAGCGTTACTATTGTTGAGTTATAAAAAGTTAAAAACAATGTTTTGAAAACAATGTATTTCTTTTTATGTATGATGCAGCCAGGTTAGGGAAATATGCATTTTGTCTCTGTGAAGAGGTCAAGACGGCCCTATTGTCTCTTACCTCCCCCCTCTGTTCCTCTGACAGAATTGATCAGGTGAAGTCTGGCATTTAACATAAAGAAGCCTTTTTCTTCACACCAGGAAGTAACCTTCCGTCCGTAGACTAGGCTAAGACAATAAAATGTTCATTAACTGCATTTTTGTTAGATTTTCTCATTTACACAATAGAACCTTTTGATCTGTGACCGAAAACGACCCCAAAGGGGCGAAGTTTGGAGCCACGTCCTTCCTCATTGGACAGAAGATGCGCTCAACATGTTACCGTGACACCGGCGGACCAATGAGAATGGGTTTGAATACACCAGGTGAAAAGGAACCGCCCCCAGGTGCCGGGGATGAATGTGTGAGATTTAGGACTGTTCAGGACTGGTTTCATGTGATTCAATCAGGGAGTGTTATTATGCAGTGTTATTATGTTTTGTGTTTTATTGTCTTTGTCTTATCATCTTCATCATACTGTTTCATTAAACCTTTTCTTAATTCTCAATTGGACCCTCAGCCTCTCTTCGTCCTCATCAAATCAAAGAATGTCGTTCGTTTTTTCTAACACTATCGACTATGACGACCACAAATCTTTGTCTTTTACAGGGATCCTTTACTGTTCAATATGTTTTACAAACAACAAAGTGAGCAACCAAAGCTTGACGGACATGTTTTGAATCCAGCCCATAAACAGTTCATCTCTGTAAATTAGCAAGAGAAAACAACAGACAACTTCCGCGTAGGCTACTTCAAAATAAAAGCACTTCCTGTGACGGTTGGCCGTAAAACTACTTACTGTTAAATAAATGTGTAGGCTACCGCAACTGAGATGTTACATTCCCCCCTTTCACGTATCTCTAATAATTTTTGGCAGGTTAATTGTTCCAAAATCCGCTTCCCAATTCCGTATATTGTATAAGTAATTAAGTAATTTGATCAGTATTTATACCCCGTATGAGTTTTTTAATGTTACAGTCATGGTTAACCGCTACAGGTCACAAACCTTTACATCAGACTGCATTGTTTTGTAACGAAAATACTTATGCAGATCAGATGTTCAAAAACGTGCATGGTCTGAAATAAAATAAATATACCTGCATTTATTTGGTCATTTGTCTGCAAAAGTTAAAAGGAAGCATGGTTGTTGGAAGCTGTGGTTGGAAGTTGGAAGCTATAGGCCCTACTAACAAAAAAAGGAATGGAGGCATCAAGCGACACAAGGGGGGGGGGGGGGGGGCGCGTAAATATAAGAAAGCACTGTTGGCTGACGGTGCAAATGCTAAAAACTGGCTGATCTGTTTTTTGTTCCCGGTCCGTCACTGTTACCTTTTCTCATATCAGTTGTAAATCAAGTAGGCCTACTGTAGCTACTATTCAAATGCTTTAAACAATCATTTCACAACAATGCCGTACTTCAATACAACTGTAAGATACAGTAGGCTAGACCTACACACACACACACACACACACACATACACACATAAATAGTTGTTTGATTGTGTTTTATAGAATTAATTTTGTATTATAACATGTTCTATTGTAGTAGACGTTAAGATTCTTTTTTATCTTTGTGTGTTTTAAAACGTTATTTTCAATATTTAGTATTAATATGTTTAATACAAGTTCCATTTTACTAAAAGTGACACATCTACAAAAAGGTTGAAAAGGTTCAAGGCAATTTGTAGCTTGAAACAAGCTTTAAAGTTCCAGAGTTAACTCTCATGTTGTCCTCATGTTGTCCTCGGGTCAAATTGACCCGTTTACCTATATCAATGTCCTTTTTAATTATCCAAAAAAACGTGATTGATTCTACACAACGCTCTCTGGCAAGTACAAATCTCTATTTTCATTAATTTTGGGAAGTCTTATTTAATTTTATTTCATTTGGAGAAAATAAATTGAAGTGGTTTCAAAATAGTATTGAGTAAAAGTTGACATATTCCAGTCTGTGATTATCCACCAACATACATTCCTTTGATTTTAGTCTAAATAAGTCGTAATTTCTTACATTAAGTGTAATTTCTTAAAAATTAGGTTTCTTTATGAAAAATTCCTAAAATAACTGTAAAACTAAAGTTATTAAGTTAGTGTTACGAGTGTTAAACATAAACAAAGTGTCAAATATTGAAAAAAAAAGACAAAAACGTAAGAAAAACTGAAAAACATTGATTAAAAACCTCAACAAAAGTGTTGATTTTTTTAAATTTTGACGAGAAGACAACACAAGGTCAAAAAGACAGAAACAGCCAGTATCTACCATGGCATTTGAGGCAACTGAGGTATTTAAGGAACATTTGTAAATTGTAGCCACAGAACTGAACAGCTCAGCAGAACTGAACTGTTTGAGTCTGTGAATCCGTCAGCCGCTGCACCCTGATAGCTGCTGGTTCAGTAATATCCTGTGTCTCTATGGACCAGGTTTTGGGGGCAGGAAACTGCATGTAACTAGTTACATGTAATCACATAACAAAATACAGTAAATGTTTAGCTGCTACAGTCTCTTAGGAAAAATGTAATTCCTACATACATACATTTTCAATTATTATTTTCAATTAAAAAGCTTATGTAGCTTTATGTAAATATTGCATTGCATTTTTATAAGCCAAAGATTTGGCCCAGCCACACACATCCTGAGTCAAGGCCATCATAAAAAGCCAAACATGGGCCAGAAGAGAACTGCACATGTGGGCCACATTGGGGCCAAAGATCTGGCCCACATTAGGGGGACTTGTGGCTGAGTTTTGACGGCCAAACTCACCCTGAGTCAGCACCATCATTCAAGGCCAAACATGGGCAGTAAGAGAACTGAATACAGTATGTGGGCCACATTTCACCCACGGCTGAGTTTTGACAGCCAGGCTCACCCTGAGTCAATGCCGTCATTCAAGGCCAAATGTGGGCCGTAAGAGAACTGCACATGTGGTCCATATTGGAGCCAAAGATAAATTGCTATCTGGGTATTCTACTTTTATTTAGCTTCGTTTATCTGATGGTTGTAGTTGCAAAGTAATCACATGTTTTCCCAGACAAATCAATATTACCTAAAAAGACCCTGGAATTGAAAATACTTATCTACTTGTACTTTTGATACTTTTTATATTTGACTGCTGACTGTAAATTTCAATTTGAGAATCTAAATAAATATTTTGAAAATATGATTGTAAGATGTGTTTTATGATTATATTTTGCTATGGTTATGACATAAAAAAGATTATTTCACTCTTTTCATCCACCCAACATGTTAATATCAGTTGTAAAATAATACTGGGTTAGAATTGAGCAAGGTGAAACATTCATATCCTTTACTTAAAAGTAAACGTATACCACACTAAAAATGCTCCAATTCACGTAAAAGTCCTGTATTTAAAACCTTAAAAGTATAAGTGATATCAGAAAAATGTGTTTAGGTCAAAGTAGCCTGCTTACTGTGCAGTTTTATACTACCAGTATTTATTTATGCCACCGGAGACTGTATAAGGCATAGTCTATTTTAGTCTTATTTAATGTACAGTAATTTTGTTTTTATTTTACTGTAAGAGCGGTACTTCTTTGTTTGATACTTGTTCATGCTACTTGTACACTTCTCTATCTCTGCTCTTGTCTTTGCTGTTGCAATTTCCCCACTGTGGGACAAAGAAATGTTTTCGTATCTTATCTTATTTTATTTTATCTTATCTTACATGTTCCCTGTCATAGTTTTACTATAATAAATTATGCTTTTGGATTAGTATACAGATACATCAATGTGTAGCCTATGTTGCATTTTACTGTTTAAGGCTGTGCACACATATGCAGTTCTCTTCTGGCCCATGTTTGGCTTTTTATGATGGCCTTGACTCAGGATGTGTGTGGCTGGGCAAAATCTTTGGCTTATAAAAATTGCCTACAGTTAGACTATATTTACAATTACTTCCGGCCCACCTGTCTTTCTTTTAATGTAGATCTTCAAACGGAGAAATGAAAATAAGAATTTCAAAAAAACAAAAACGAAATTGGTTTACTCGTTTTTCGTTTTTTGACTTCAGAAACCAAAACGGGAGAACGGCTCTCTTTTTACCGTTTCTTTGTTTTTGGTTTGAAACGACAAACGAAAAACGGTGTTTTTCTCCTTATTTCGTTTTGTGGTTCAAACGAAAAAACAAACGATCAAAACGTACACGGACCACCATGTCTTTTTGTAACTGGCCAGGAAGGAGATAAACTGTTCATTCATGAATGGTATCTAAAGCTGATAAATGTAGTGGAGTAGAAAGTATTTCCGTCTGCGATGTAGTGGAGTAGAAATATAAAAGTTGCTTAAAATGTAAATAACGTAAAGTAAAGTAGCCTACAAGTAGCCTAGGCCTACCTTGAATTTTGAATTTGGACTACCTTGAATTTGGATTTAAGTACAATACTTGAGTAAATGTACCACCGCTGGAATGGAACCTCGAGGCCCATCTAGTGTCTGGTTTATTATTCCCCAAGAGATGGGCGCTCAGTTTTGCTTTACTTATAATACTGAACTTATGTAGGATATCCAGTGTTTCATGCTTAAATAGTGTTGGTGCATTCCATAGACTGGGCGTATACATATAAATTGGAATTATTTCTCAAAACTAATTTCCTTCAACGAGAACTTTATTGTCAACGTTGAACCGGAAGTCGTTTTTTTTTTTCTTTTTCTGCGCAACTTGACAGCGGAGCCAAAGAAAGTGACGTTGCAGGACAAACAAACGGAGGAGAGGCAGCTCGGACGGAGACAGAGAGGCATCCCTGACGCTGACATTCTGTATAAAAAAAAAAAAGAAGAAAAAAAATTATTTCGGATAATGCAGTCTTCCAAAAGGAGCG
Source organism: Etheostoma spectabile (assembly GCF_008692095.1). Lineage (NCBI taxonomy): Eukaryota > Metazoa > Chordata > Actinopteri > Perciformes > Percidae > Etheostoma > Etheostoma spectabile. Next base: position 863,954 of record NC_045751.1, read on the forward strand.
AGGGGGACTGGCAGGGGCTCGTCAGCGAGGTACGTGAGTGGCGAAGACCGCGAACAGCTGTTGCAGAGACGGACTGATTTTACAGAAGCTCCCCCTTCCATATGGACATGGATATGGGCTTCGGTGTCTTGCGTTGACGTTCATGACGTTAGACCGACGATCTGTTCAACATCACATATACACGCTACTTTTTTTGTCTTTTGCTAGATAGGCTAAATATTGATTGGAGGGGTAAGCTAGCTGTTCTGTAACTCTAGGTTGGAAATGCATTGGCTCCCCTTAACGTTATGGGCTAGACTCTATGGCTAGACCAGGTAAATTCACCTGTGGGACCGCATGTAGCTAATCTAATACATGGATCAAGCCTGAAAATTCGACCTATATGAATATAGAAAACCTAATGTAAGCCTAACGGACTAGAAATGGCACTAGCCTACTCATATGGCCTAGTGTTTACTGTGAATAGTCACAAAAAAATAATTCAAAAGGGGTTTTAAAAAGCTTGCATAGAAACTTAACAGTAATACCTAATATTATGACATAACTCCAATATGTCTCTTTAATGCAGAGTGAACCATAAACCCAAATAAAATCAAAGGATTTGCTGTATTTCTATGTATGAAGTGCTTGTAGAGAAAACAAGCAGTCACTACCCAGGGTTTTTAGAAAAGTATATTGGGCATGTTCACTATTTTGAGATGTTTTATAGAACAAACAAACATCCATTAAGTGAGAAAATAATTGGCGGATTCATTAGTTGCATCTTTACATAAGAGATTATCATGGTTGAGTTACAAACCACACCATACATCAAGCTTTAGACACACTACTACTGCACATTCAGCTCCATGGTAGTGGCTGCTATTTCATTTGGTTATGAGCTGGTCTGACAGCTATCAAGGTTTACTCTGTTCCTTCTGCTGTGCCTTATCTACACATTAACACTCCAGTGTGTGTTTTTCCACCTGTAGGGAACTGGTCAGCGCTTGTTATATACATTTGCACTGTTAAGTAATTTGACCGTTGCCATTGTAGGATAGGGAAATAATGAAGCCAAGAATAAGCTTTCTAGAGATTGACTTAAAATTAATTGCATGCACAATATAGTATCTCATAATACCACTTGTCTCGGTTGTGTCCTTGTGTGCTGTGTTTGTTGTGTAGTTCCTGGTTTGTAAACGCAAGCTGGAAAGTAAAAAAGAGGCCCTGCTCATTCTGTCCAAGGAGCTGGATACCTGTCAGCAGGAAAGAGACCAGTACAAGCTGATGGCCAACCAGCTGAGGGAGCGCCACCAGGGACTCAAGAAAAAGTACAGGGAACTCATTGTGAGTGGGTCAAACCTTCAAGGTGATGTTCATTTGTCTGTGTGCACAGTATTGTCTGTGCAAGTTGTTTATTAGTGCTCTCTGACCAAGCAATCAGTCAATTAAATGGGAATGTTTAACAGTATGCTTAATGTAATATTTGCTAATTGTATTTGATGACAGATAATATTTTGATAATGTAACTCTTATTATATTTTAGGATGGTGACCCCTCTTTGCCACCAGAAAAACGCAATCAAGTAAGTTGTGTTGGATTTTAAAAGACTTTCTCACTGCCACTTATGCAAGTAGTATTTGCCTTCATTATGTTACAGTGTTAATTTTAAGGGGTGGTTGAATTAAAATGTCTCCCTCCCTTTTGTTATGTTGATTTAGTTTGGGGGAAAAAAACCTCTGGGACATGCATAACAAATACAGGGTATCAATAGACAAACATCCTCATAATACCAAACAAATACAGATCACATGTCCACAGTAACAATCTACCCACCTTACGAGATAATTATTGTAAGGGTAAATGTTAAGGTATTTTTGTCTTGTAGAGACAAAGAGAAGGACTCTGCTTGGCGGTGCTTTCAGGCACGCTGTGACACCAGAATTAAAGAGTTGGTTACTGAATTGCAATGCATTATAAAAAGGAGTCTTGCTGATTAGAGGACAAACAACAAGAAAACATCAGTGTTGTGAAAAGTTTGATGCTGACAGTGAGACATATTATTGCTTATTTTATACTGTGCAGTACAGTAAATAATGGGATTCTTGTAAATAGGTTGTAAAAAAGAAAAGAAAAAGTAAATGGCCAATTAATATCTGCTTTGAAATAAATATATCTATGGTTTGGACTAGGAATAGACTCAGATGGATTTTTATTGTGATATTGATTATTTGGAATTCTAGTTTCTTATAGTGAATCTGTTTAGTCCTATGTGTGATGTGTTTGATGACAACCCATTCAAAAGCTGTAAATCACAGTCCCTGTGTACATGTTTCCTTGAGCTGAAGAAGAAAGATGTGGTTACCTAATTGAATGGGGTTAATTGTTGGATTTGGACCCTCTGCATGATGGATCAAGTGGCCTGTTACCATTGTTACTTTATAACATACCAATGTCATTCACTCTTCCTCTCCACCTTATCCTCAGGTAAACCTGGCTCAGCTGGTGAGAGACTCAAGGGAGCGAGCGAAACAGCTGGCTGAGGAGGTGAAGGAGCTGACTCAGAGGCTTACCGAGGCCCAGGGCGATAACAAGGTAAGGTTAACAGGGCCAGCATATGACATGATCCCTCACTCAGTCCAGTGCATGAGTCGATGTTTTTGAGATACACAGTGCATTTCAAATGTTTTTTATTTGTTACAGCTGCTGAGAATGACCATTACTCGACAGAGGCTGGGGGATGAGGAGGTGGGCACGCGCCATTTCCCCGCCCATGAACGTGAGGATCTAGTTCACCAGCTAGAGAGAGCAGGGCTACAGGTTTATACAGTTCCTTTTTTTTCTTCTTTTTTCAAACCATCCCAAAAAAAGACCACACTCTCAAATTTAGATGATCTCACATCCAATTCAAACATGTCCAGTGCAGTTACAATGAAATAAATCATAGGTACATTTTCTTTTGATTTTCAAAACATTAAAAAACAGACTTGGTAGTTCAAAACACAATTCATTCACATATTGCATTGTGTATCGGGGACACGCATCACTTTTTCTACTTTGACTACTGTCACTCCTGCAAGCTCCATACACACAGTGCAGTAAATACTGCTATTATGAGGCTTACAATGTGTTCTATTTGATTCTATTATTTTAATTAAAAACAATAGGGCTGGCAGAAGCTCTGTCTGTAGGGAGTTGGGTTGGTACAGACCATAGTACAGAGTTTGGATTCACCTCCTGGGCTCTTGAGCAAGGCACTGTAACCCCCCCATTCCTGGTGTGTGTGTGGCCTATGTGTAGTGATTTCTAACACTAACGGATTGTAAATTGTATTTTCCCCACTGGGGATCATTAAACGGTAGCCTATAGCCTATAAATACTTTCTCCTCCTTTGAACCTGCTGTTGAGGTGTTCTTGCTGATTGCTGATAACATGCATGTGTATGTACTCAGCAAACTTTACTTTAGTAAACAAAGCTTCAAAATATCTTTCAATGGAGTCTCTAACGAACCTTTTTGCCCGGTTGTTTTTTTCTAGATGGAGGAGATGGAGCACAACATGAAGGCTCTGGCGGACGAGCTGCAGGACGTGAAGTCGGAGCGCAGTGTGTTCAGGGAGAAGACCTACCGACTCAACGTGGAGCTCAACCACATCTTGGGCAACCGTGAGTCACGCATCATTGATGTGGATGCCCTCTGCATGGAGAACAAGTAAGTGAGACAAAGAAGCAGACAGCTAGGACACAGAACTACCTTCACTAATAACATTGTTTCTAGCCCGTTCACTTCTATTTTTCTAAATCTCTAATCCAGCATCTGGAAGGTTCATGTGTTTGATAAGAGCTGCAGATTCCCAGGAAATGGCTTTAAATCTTAGTACTGTAGTACTTAGTTTGCTATTTTAAATTATAGCAGTTGGACACATGTATACACATACTTTAATATGATGTTAAGTCGGTAAGGGGAGTCCTTTTTGATTTTTTGATTAAACCAATAACAATGACTGCTTTTTTATGCCCCAAAATATAGATTTGACTATTAATTTAAATGATCATGGGGGACGGCTTACACTTATAGGAAAGCATTGTGTAAATATTGCACGTCTGACTTATTACAAATGTTTTTTTCAAGTTTTATATTCAGAATATTTATGATTGTCTGAGCTTCAATTTCTATTTTCCGTGTCCGTTATGATTTGCATGTAATCTGCACCTCATTAATCTTGTTATATATGCTTTGACTCTTCTGATGGTGATATGGATCATTGTTACTGTAGGTACTTGCATGAGCGTCTCACCCAACTACAAGAGGAAGTGAAGTTGCTGAAATCCAACATCATGAAGTACAAGGTACAGATGGAATCAATGGGATTTTGAGTCTTTATGAATCAACAATTCATTTGACCTAACTGAATTGTGAGCATGAAAGTAAAACTAGTATTTAAAGTGTTCATCAAACAAGGCCGAGCGGGCTTTATTCTCTCGTTTTCCCCTCCCCACAGACAGCTCTTGAGAGGAGAAAAAACTACAGCACATATGGGAAATCAAACAGCAGTCCTCTAACTGGCGTCCTCTCAGCCAAACAAGGTGAAAACACAAACTGTTCAGCTCACTTTGATTTCTCTTTAAAATCCAACATAAATAGATACCAGAGCAGCTGATCCGGGGAGCGTTGAATGCCAGTAAAATGTTTTCCCTAATGTCTATATTATGGCACATGAGGTAGTTTTTGATCAGATAAATTCTGAAACTGACTCATTCATTCATTATAACGAACCAGTTTTGTAAAACACCTTTGTTTCTAGCCGTGCCTTAATGCATTATTTAATAACTCCTTGTTGCCGATCCCTTAAGCCGCGGCTCGGGCACCAGCTGGGTTACTAATTGTATTCCGAGTGGTAGAGAGCACCACTGGCAGGGAAATGAGCCTGCCAAGACTGACAGTTGCTGGCAGAAGCAGCACAGTGGGCTACCGAGTTAAAGTTAGGAGAGTGTCACTAGTAGACAGCTGTTTCTAACTCTTCATCTCTCTCTTGCTTTTGTCGTGCTGTTTTCCCCATCTCATGTTAATTCACCCTTTTAAAAAATATATATTTTTAGTGTAAGTTTTGTGAAGTTTGACTGGTGCATTATTGGCAGGTTAGTGCCACGTTTTTGTAGATAGCTCCAAAGAAAAATAGCTTCCTTCATTTTATTATCTCCTATTCCATTCATACACGTCTTATTTTATCTGACACCTTTTTTTCTCTCCCTCTCTTTTGTTTCTTAGTTCAGGAGATGCTCCTGGAAGAGCATGGCTGCAACCTGCCAGCCACGCCTCAGTCCATCTCCGACCTCAAGTCCCTGGCCACGGCTCTGCTGGAGACCATTCACGAGAAGAACCTGGTCATCCAGCACCAGAGGCACACCAACAGGTAATGATGTCAGAGGAATCCTCACATGCTCCTCCACTGACTGCAAGGACTTTTTTCACAAGCCTCACCTTTAAACCTCACCCTCCTGACACACTGGTGATGTTTACATACCTGTTCAGAGAATCCTCCTCCACCTCCAAGGCAAACACTGGACTGTGACACACACACACACACACACAAACACACACTCTCCATCAGTCCCCAGTAACTTGACCCATCGTACTTGGTCTGCAGGATCCTTGGAAACAGAGTAGCTGATTTGGAAAAGAAGCTGAAGACGTTGGAGGTTTCAGGACTGTGGAGTCTTCCAGGTAGGTCTCAAGACCAACTGTTAAAGCTCCCACAGAAAATACATTTAGGCTGGACCACATCTTCTTCTTTAAGTTCTGAAACCAAAATCCACTTATTAAACAAAGACAGAGTAATAAACACAATGATACACTTATTTGTCATGGATATACATTATTTTGGTTTGTGTATTAAATAATCCTCATAATTTCACAATTATATGAATATTTTTGAATGTTTCTGATGAATCCAGCTAGTAAACAGAGATTTTTAAGAATGTGAATTAGAGCAAAGTGGGTAGAAGTTATAGCTGCTGTGTGTAGTTAAATGTCTATAAGGCTTTACTGTAGGCATCAGTCTCAACCTCTGCATGTATCCTCTCTCGCAAACACTGTGCCAATGTTTCGGCTTGTGTTTTTGACCCTGTTGGTACTTCCACTACCACACCATTAGCAAACATGACCGTGTGACTATGGGTGTGCGTGCATGTTCACATAAAGTAAATGTAAAAATGAAAAAGGTTAACTACCGACCCATTAACTTGTGATTGATGTGCCATTTATGTCCCTTTTTATATTTAAGAACTTGCTGAAATTTTAGAAGAAAATGTTTTCCCCAACCCTACACCTCACATACATTGCTCTTAAATGCTTTTTTAAAGTTTTAAGTTAAAAAAAACGTGATTTGTTGTTGTTAAAGCTAGCAAACTGGCTTAGATTGATTTGTCTTTTTTCTTTTTTGTAATTGAAATATTAATTACATTACACTCATTACATTAAAGAGGTTTTATGTTGATAACGGTGTGTCTTTCTCTCTTCTCTTGCTGCGTCTCAGGCTTGACCTACCGCGTATCCGTGGGAATTGGGAGTATGTATTCCTTCTGCCCCACTTAGCCCATCCATGCCCTCCACTATGTCCTGCCAGGACAAATCTGGGCAGACACCCAGGAAGCTTGTCACCTCGTGCCCACCGTTTACAATGTGTTGACTCCATTGACCATCAGCTCATGTGTCTGTTCGTGATAGCATTGACTAGAGCAGGCTGCCTGAATATCACACACTAATTGTTTTGGTCTAGTGGATCTGTCTGAAGTTGTACAGTCAGAGAAAAGGGAAAAATAATTGATTAACAGACCAAGTTGTTTTTCTGGGAATTGGAGTCAAACTAATATAATAATAGGATATGATACAATAAATAGTAAAATGTGCTCTCAAAACTGTAGATATCATTTCTTTTTATTTAATTATTTTCATTATGTGAGACAGTAAAGAAAAGGTACTTAAATTCGAGGGACAAAATAAAAGATCCAACTAGGATTCAAAAACACAATTACATATAACATTTTTTATTTTTTATATGTATCCATGCTTCTGTGTATATGAGTAAACCCCGGCTTATGGATGAAATATATTTGATATGCACTGCATCCATAGCAGCCCTTACATTTTGAAAAGACGGCTGCCAGCTTTTTCCATCCTTTAAATAAACCTCATCCTCAGAGAACCACAACCAAATGTAATCTACCAAATGTAAACTGTATCAAAAATTAGTATTCCAAACTATATTTGCAGTCAGAAAAAGATGGCCTACCTAACAAATAGTTCCCCGCTTTTACCTCTGGAGGGAGGTGTTGTGCCGTGTAAAGCAGACTGAGAGTTGGAGGGGCTGCGGCTGGATGGAGGTGCCCTGTCATGAGACCGTCATTCTCACCACCATAAAACTGACAAGCATCCATTACTGAAAATGATTGCCCACATTACAAACACATTTAGGGGAATGTGCCGTTATTAGGGAATTTGTAGGCGAGGGCCCAGAGTGCCTGACGACCACACTGTCCACCACAGTTAGGGAGACAGAAATATAGAGAGAGACGTGAGCGTCTGTGGCCTTGATGTGATACGAAGTTGGGCTGATGGATATTAAAGGCAAACAGGATAGGATGGAGGGCCTTGGCTGCCTATCTGAGATCCAGAGAAAACTAGAGGTGACTACGTTGTCTCAGGATCAGAGAGAGACAAAAACAATAACAATGACATCGATGCAGTGAGTCGGATAAAGTTGTGATTGATAGATCTCCACCAGTCCTCCAGTCTACCCAACCCCCATGGTGAATGAGTGCTCCTGAAATGTAACACAGCAAGTGAAAGCATCTCAGTGTGCATATAACTATTGAAAAGACAGAGGTGACTAAAGAATGCACACATAGAGCTTTGTTTTGATCCAGTGACAGACTTGTTTCCATTCAAGATGCAGGCATTGCCTTGTCACTCTAGATTAGACTGGGTAAACCCCGCCCACTCTGCTGGCGATTTACTTTCGCCCTGCAGCTCGGTCTGCAAACCCCCACCTTTAATTCTCCTGCTTCAGTTCACAATTTTGTGGAAACCAATCACAAACTTGCTTATCTACCTTAAGCTTAACACTAGGACAATAGAGAAGCAACCAAGAAGCTTCTTGTTTACATTCAACATAGCGGCCACTGAAGTCTAGCTTCTACGTCACCTGGATCGTTGGTCTGATTGATTGAAGGACTATCCAGTTGCGTACAGAGTCATTTGATCTATGCCCGTTGGGCATAGATCTGGTGCAAAGAAAATACAGAGCAGACTGCCCAGACCAACGTGCAATCTCAAATCTATGGAGCTTGGCTTGGTCTGGTGATAGCCAGACAGGCGCTAGACAGCACTGGATCCCAGTGCAGGGTTTAACCGTTTGACTGTTCGACAGACATTTCTTTTTTGTCTCCTTATTTGTGATATGGAGTGTATGATCCCGTATGTTGGAGTGTCATATAATGCAAAAGAGCCTGTTATCTTTGAGGAATGGTTTTATACACATACGGTATACAGTATTTTGTATGAGTTAGGGAGAAGAGGAGATGTTTAGATGGCTGGTCAGGCAGCTGCCAGAGAGGTTTAAAACTTTAAAAGTTGCTGTTGTTTATTGCTTCTTCCTTTTCTTAACTGATCCAATTGATTGAAATCTCCGGTTGTATTGGGTTGCTGTGGGCTGTGTTTCTAGTCAATGAGCGTTATTGCTTTATGGCAGTATTTAATTAATTCATGTTTCATTAATGTCATGTAACATTTTTTCCAGATATTTGATTCATTGGGTTAACCAAAAACATTCCAATCTAGTCCTTTCAGCTATAAGAAGTTTCCGATGATTTACTATATTTATATTTATTAGGACATAAAATTACATATACCTTAAAGAAAAATTCTATCCATATTATCCACTTCATATCATAGGTATTTCAACTGGTTGCTAATAATTAAAATTAGCTACTCAGTGACCTCAGGTAATACAGTGGCGGTGCTAACAAACTGGTGTTTAGCATAATGTTTACCAAATTCATCATCTTTGTTAATTAGCAATAAAATAAAATAATTTACAACTGAGGCTGATGGGGATGTCATTAGTTTTGCAAGTATTTGGTCATGAACTAGACAAATTGAAATGTTGACCTGGGATCAACAAAGTTATTATAATTCGTACTGCATAATAGTTTATACCAAATGTAATAACTGTCCATCGCGATAGTTTTCGAGATATTTCAATCTAAATAATCTAGCATAATGATTAAAATCCCTGTCTGTTAAAGAAGGAACTTTTTTTTAAACATCTTGCAACATTGTCGCTTTTCTTGATGCCCACAGTTGATATGTAGAAGCCACAGGATCCAAACAGCCCCTACCCACGCTCTCACTCACTGTTCCCACGTCAGTGTCAACACGGAGCATCCATAACAATATGGACTGTATTCATAACAATATGGTCTCCATTCACCATTCATGATTCTTACGCATCTGCCATCCAGTCAACCATTTTCTCATTCTTCTGTTTGTTTTGGTGCCTCACACTTGAATGGTCAGAGAAACATGCCTATTCACAGGGTTTCTGTGAAGGCAAAGGCTGATGCGTGCACCCGTGTATGCATATGTTTATGTGAAAACAGTTTTGTGTGTATGTGTGATTATGAGTAGCATATGGTGTCATCCTAAGAGGCGTGCAGCCATCACTAATGAAGACAGATGACAGGGAACTAAAGCCACTTCCTGTGAGCACTGCAATGCATACGTGCGTGTATGTTTGAACACACAACACAGCACCATACTTGTGCTTGGACGGGCCCCATCCATTCCTAGCATGACCCAAACTCTTCATACCTCTTACTTTGTGTTTTGTTGTGATTTGGGTGGGAAAGTAACAGTGTGCCTTTTTTTCTTTGATTGTGGTCTTACAGGGACACGAGACAATATGACACTGAATGAAAACCTTCAACCAGAGCTTCATCCAACACGTGCCAAAACTCAGCCAAACATGCAGCCACCCAAAAGTGAGTGTGTAATTGTGTGTAACTGGCTTCTCCAGCCATTAATAACAGAACCCACAGCTAACGGGGTAAACACTGTAATTAGCCACCGCGTGCTAAACACTCCTTGCTATCTTCCATGTTTAACCCAAGTCATTTCCCTTCCCGCCTCCACTCCTCTCTGCTTCTCATTGGTGCAAGCTGCCCAAATGCCATGGCATTTTGAAAATGTGAAGCAAATTCTCGCCCGCTGACATTCAGAAACTTCTGCCGTGTTCTCTTTGAAAGGCAATGGGGGGGGGCGGGGGGGGCATAAATATGGATGCCAGTTCAAGTAATGTTGCTGTGTGTGTGTGTGTGTGTGTGTGTGTGTGTGTGTGTGTGTGTGTGTGTGTGTGTGTGTGTGTGTGTGTGTGTGTGTGTGTGTGTGTGTGTGTGTGTGTGTGTGTGTGTGTGTGTGTGTGTGTGTGTGTGTGTGTGAAAAGGTGGCTGGGACTCTATGTGCAGTCTTTAACCTTTTTGCCTGCACATCCACAAATATGGGTCAGTAATCCCCAAAGTGAGAGCATATTTTGGCGAAGAAGCAGAACTAAGCTGTTGCTATTGCCGAGATGGGGGGCGTCACACTTGTCTTGCGTCCTCTTGTCTGTGGAGCTGCTGCTATATTTAGCCTGTTGCCATGGAAGCACTTTAGTCACATAAGTAATTGAAATAACTTTCTACATTGACACAGTGGTCCAAAAGAGTAAAGTTTTCCTTGTGTTTTTGAATCATATTTTACTTTTCTTACATTAAAAAAGATATAATAGAAGTAATTAACAGATCGACTGCCACACATAGGCTTCGGCCTTTCAGTATCCTTAGTTTATATTGGCTGGTCAATTGCATACTGTGATTACTTCAATCAGGGATTACTGTGACATCAGTTCAATTCTTCGTACTTAGCGATAACTCATTATCTACCGGCTATTATTATTTTGTGCTTTATATGCATGTGTTTTTCCCTCCTTAAAATGCATTGTAAACTCTGGCTGAAATGGTGCCACTCAGTAAGAGTTCTTTATTCAGAGTATTAGTATTACTAGTGCAGTGCCTGTTGAAAATGGGCCTGTTCGGAACGGGCCGATTGCGTGGCCTGTGGTACTGCTACTTGTAGAATTTTTCAAAACCAAATTGTACCCCAAAATGATTTAAAGGAGGACCCCAGACCCATTAGACTACTTCTACATCAGAGAAAGACATTGTACCTGAGAGAGAAGGTTGCAGATTCAGAATGTAATCACAAAATATCACAAGGAAAATGTGGAGTAACCACAGTGTCTCATGTTGTAAGAATGTTAACAAATTTAACATTTCAGTAGAGGTGTTGATTTCCATACAGGTTTAGTGGCTTGCCAACAGTGAAGTATAGATTTGATTTGCAAGGGTATTTTGGCAACTGCAATGTTATCGGTGTTGTAAGTTAGCAGTAGACTTAATTAACCCGACCCAGGGTGAGTCTGATGAAAACTGCTGTGTCTGCCCGGTTCAGCTCTGAGATTTTCTTGCATTGCAGAGCGCTGTGAAGGAATAATCTCCGAGATTACGTCATGTTCTACTTAGTGTCTGGCTTATATCCAGCAATTGGAAGCAAGAAAAGTGTCAAAGATATGTCTCGCTTTATTAGACAGATGCAAATTAAATAAAGTTGACTTTGTTGGGTTAGAATTAGGGTTAGGGCCAAAGTATTTGTTTTCTAATGTAACTATGGCCTCAGATCAAATTAAATTAAAATGACCAGTTGTCTCATCTTCCCTCTCCCTGTTGTGTCAGACGACAGAAGTTCACATGAATCATCGTGGGAATGCCACACCACTGGCAGCAATGTTGGCACAGATGGTGTCAACAGGGAAGACACACCTGCACAGCTCAACAGCCTGGAGCCTCTGGTGGGGGTGGAGACGAATGGGATTGACAAGAGAGGGGGAGAAATCGAGACCCTAACGGAAGATGGAGCCGCTTTAGGGCTGGAGGAGGGCCAGAGTCCAGTGGAAGAGGCGGGGCATGAGGAAGAGGGAGAAGAGGATGAAGAACTGGGTTCCACGGTGGAGGAAGGAGAAGAGGCAGCTCTGGCGCTGGGTGTAATGTCCACTGAGTCAGACCTCTCATGGCTTCCAATTAAAGAAGCCTCTTTTGATCATTCAGAAGTGGGTCATGAGTCAAAACATGCTCCTGAACATGTAGAAGACTCTGTATCAATTCCAGAGAACCAGTCCACAAAGGTTTCGAATACAGGGGACTGGGACATTGTGGATCTGCGCAGTGACACCTGTCATAGTGACAGCTTGGCATGATCTGACGTCACTGAAAGACTTATTTAAATCCACGTCCTTGTCGTTCCTATTGATAATTGCATTAATCAGCCTTTCTTGCATTCACACACTGTGGCCACTGCTCACTAGCTCCCTGCTCCGCCTAGCAGCTCTGTGTTACTCAATAAAACAGAGGAAAACAACACTTTTTCAGCCACCGTTGAAAGAGCCAGAGGTGCACTAGACTGGGTTGTTGCTGCTCTGGAACACAAAATCTTGAAATCAATGGAGTTGCAAACTTCATGCCCTAAAGGAAGAATTTAGCTAGGAAAATAACAAATATGGCAACCTCAACTCCTGTGCTCTATAAGATAATCCCAACTGTTTGATTCCTTGATGCCAATAAACTGAGTGCTGCATTTTGTTACTTTCATAGGGGGTCAAAGTTGGCTTACCCAAACTTAATGAATGTGTTGTACCTGTCTTTTGATGTCTATTCCTCTGTACGATTAGGTGAATCTTACTAATCCATCAGTTATTTATTAAGAAGTTGATATTTGGATGAAACTATATGTGCCTTATATGTGGAAATATAGACTGATATTTATTATTATAAATGCATAAACCCGCAAAATGACCTGTCTTGAAGTTGGACTTATCTGACCCACACACATGCACCCAAAACAATCAATTGTATGAGAACATGATTGTAACAGTATCCACTTTAAATGACTAACTGTAACAGTCAATGAAGAGGTACTTGAGTTCACCTGACAAGGCTCATGGTATTTTGGGAAACACTGGTCTAGTGACATTGAAAGTTCTTTATTGATATTTGTATCCGGTTCCTCCTGAAGCTACAAACCACACAAGCAGGATTTTCCTCTAAACTACACTTCCACTCTGACACAGAGACTGACTTTGAGAACTCTGTGCAACATTTGTTTGATAAGGTTTGTTTGATAGCAATGTTCTGAACCAGAAAATGAGCCCATATCCGCAGAAAATCGCTCCGACTAATTTCAAGTGTTCACAAGGTTGGTCTCTCATTAATTCTAAATGCAGCAGTCACAGTCTTTTGATTGTTTTACAGATTAGAGCAGCTTAACTTGATTCTCTTCTTTCCAGCCTTGGGAAAAAATTAATCACAAATCGAAATTGTGTTGTCTTAAATCCTAGAAATATTCAACTTTTATTTTTAATTGAATTAACATATCCATTTTTGTAAGGACATTTATTTCGGTTATCCATGTACGAAACAAAATTCTATATATTTTCCACTTTTTAGGGTCTTAGAAGGTATTTTTCAGCTCGGTGTACATACACATGCACGTACAAAAAAGCGTCACAGTATGATTTTATAATTTTGAAAACAAAACGTTTTTCAGCAACGTAAAATGGATGCACAGACACACCCATTTTGACTCACAACCAGAGTCCAGAGCCCACTGTGTATTGCGAATCAGTGTTGAGGCCTACTCTTCCTGCATGCAGGTGACAGCTGGCCTCTCCAGGCAAACACAGTGTCAAAGCCAGAATCCATGAACTGCTTATTCTGCAGAAGGCAACTTGCTATTTTTAATCTCTGACACAAAATAGAGGCGAGGAGAGAGAAAGAATTGGAGCTGGGGAGCCATGGTGTGTACCCAGTGTCGGCCCTGTGCCAGGCAGCTGATTTGGCACACTGCAGCAAGCCTTTTTTTTCTCAAGGAGTTTAAGTTCATAAACCAGATGGAGTCTGAACTAATGAAATTGCAAGATGATACCAGCATGCGTTGGGTTCCTCAAAAAGTCGTTGGCCATTTTTTTTATTTTTGGATGCACATGAAAGCCTGAAAGAAATGACTGAGCTTAGCATATGTATTAGAAAAGAAAGAACACAGTTGTGAGTCTAATTCAGGAAAGATGTGGAAGGGGAAGGAGCCATGATGTTAATTGAAGTTGACAATGTTTTTTGTCTGTCCTGCGTTATTTGAACATTCGCCATTACGTTAACTGTTCCCTGCCAGGCTTTCTCACTATTTCACTTAAAACCACCCGTGAAATATGTAAGCAGGTTTAAAAAACAAAACAAATTAATGGAGTACTGTATGACCAGATCCCATACATCGGAAGATATTTGCTCACAACAGATATACAGTATAAGTTTTTTTTTCTTGTAAAAATAAAGTACAGTACAGAAATGATATGAAAGAAATACAGTATATGTTTTTATGGACTTTTAGAACATTACATAGTTTGTCCACCAGAGAGCACTAACTGCAATTTTTCCACTTGCAACCTTTCCCATTCAGTAGATGTTAAGCACAATTGTCAAAATGTGGATCCTTATATGCGTATGTTTAGTATTTAACCACTATCTGCCAATATATCATTACAGTATTTCCTAAACTCTCTAATATTGAGATCAGAATTGGCCTAAAAAATCCAATATTAGTCAGTTTATACCAAAAAAAGTTTTTAATTGCTCCAATGAATGCATTGCCAGTTAGGAAATTGGTGGATTGCTTTATCAATATTTACTTTAATTAACCCCATAAACAACCCACATAAACATGCTATATGAGCTTTTACTTGCTAAAGATCCATCAGGATCTCATAGGCCTGTATTTAACCTTATCACGCAACTAAAAGATTCAGGCTGCCTCCCAACACCCCAGAGAGCAAAAAAGGATTGTTAAGACCTGTTTAAGCCAATCATCACCACTACAGATAAATGAGGCTATGGTTCCAGCAACTAGCCCATGCCAAAAACTAATCTTAGCCCTTTATCTGTGACCCCGACGTACCCCACTAGAGGGCAAGTACAAAATGTGCATTGTGAAGTGCTTTGATTGGCCCCATGCTGCTTAAATCACTCAGGTGTGTGGTTGCCTCTCTGTATTTGTGCTTCAAAGGGAGATCAATGGAGGAATCGTTTGTATGCATGGCTTGTGCTTTACCTTTGTACTTAGCTGCTACCCTTTCATGTTTTAGATGTAGAGATGGGTTGTACCAAATCATATATACCACTAATCTTATCACAGTATCAACTTGCTTTGTTCTGATCCCTAGCCCCCCAGTTATCGTACCCTGGAGCCTGGATAGTGGGAGAGACGAACCGGGTCACAACAATGCTCACTGGCTCTAATAAGTGTGACCAGGGAGGGTTTGACACCCCATCATCTCTGGGTCCTCCAGAGGTTTGAGGGATGGGGGTGGACAGGGGCATGTGGAGCCAGCAGTTTCCAGGCCAACCACTCAGCAGGGTTAATTACTATACCAACCAGATGCCCCTTCCAGTAATGGCCAGTGCCCTTATGATCCATGCTTCATTTGCCCACCTAGCTTTTTTACGCTTACCTGAGTTTTATCATGTGTTGCCTCTGAGACAGTCGAGTTTGCAGAGCCCTTCAGGTTTGCTCCCCGGGTGCTGCGATTTGAGGAGTGTTACTTTGTGCTCTGTTGCTGACAAGGCTGTTATTATCTGAGATAATAGAGGAAAGGGGGAAAAACAGGCAAAATATGTCAGTCATATTTTTCCCGCTTGTTTAGTGTGGAGTAGATACATATGCAATGCTGCATCATTTGCACTTTCAAATGGATTCTGTATCACTGCAATTACTGTGAGCATATTCTCATCACTTCAGCTGTCAAGTAGGAATATGGTAGTATAGTCAGTTGCAGATAGGTAAATTATGTCAGCCTAAATCTTGATTCCTCTTCATCTTAAGGTACATGACACACAATAATGTTGTGCTCTCCCATGAACTTGGCATTCTATAAAATAGTTAGGCTGTTAATTGATTTTTGTGTCTTATTTACACTCAAACTGTTTAACTTAAAGAGCAGTTCAACATTTTGGGAAATAAACTCATTAGTTTTCTTTCTGACAGTCAGATGAGAAGATTGATATCCCACTCTTGTACTGTATGTGTATGTTAAATATGAAATTACAGCCAATTAGCTTAGCCTTAACCCTAGACTCCGGAGGAAACAGCCAGCCTGGCTGTGTCTGAAGCCAACATTAGACATTATTATGGAACTGCATTAGGGAGTCCAAAACAAATTTCCTCATGGGGAGAAATAAAGTATGAAGTTCAAAAACTGAAGCGTAGAAACAACTATTTGCCGTTTTACACTGGGTTTTGTGCAGGAGTATTTTCTGTCCGGCGTAGTGATGTCCTGAAGTCTCCACTAATAGCCTGATTGCCTGCTCAGCCTCATGATGATGACAAAACCCTAGCCATGCTGTCTGTTTTCCCCCATTTCAAGTCTTTATGCTAAGCTAGGCTAACTGGCTGCTGGCTGTAGCCTTATATTTATCTCACAGATATGATATTAGTATAGATATTCTCATCTAACTTTTGGCAAGAAAGCATATAATTACCCAAAGTGTCAAACTATTCCTTTAAAGCAGCATCAAATAAAATGTAGTTGAATAGCTATTCATATATCAGAAAGATTGTAAATACACGGGAACTGCCATCCGCCTTATATAATAACACTTTACTTGAAGCTTTCTACATAAGAGTGACATGACACTGTCATGAACACATGACACTGTCATGAACACATGACACTAACATGACACTGTCATGACACAGTCATGACGCGTAAACCCTAACCATGTCTGTGTAACAATAACCATAACTTGTCATGACAAAACCAAATGACACTAACTAAAAAAAGCGTTATGTTATAACCGTTTATGACTTGTTTATAATGTTTTTTGACATATTCATGACAGTGTCATGTCACTTTTATGTAGTGTTAAGTTAAGTGTGTCCAAAGTTTCCTTGATCCCAGAATCCTGCTGACCTGCCGCTGCCTATATGGTTCTTCGTCCCCTGTGACCTACATCAGTAGTTTCCGGATTTCTTGGAGGCAAAACTGAAAATTACTACAACACCAGCAACAACAACAACATGGCTCTGAAGGCCCTGCTGGCAAGCAAGGTTGGCAAAGTTGCAGAATGTTGGCGGAGCGTGAGCTTGCGCACAGCCGATAAGCAGAAAGGCCACGCCGGGGGTCAGCACGTTGCCACGGCATACAGTCAGATCTCTATTAAGATAGGAGATGGTGGGCCAGAGTGACAAGGGTTGAAAGTATCTGGTGATGTGATATCAGTGATAAGGGTAACAGCTGCAGATGCTACTTTCCCCACCCAGCAGAAGAATCAGATTTGGGCTAAACTTGTTTCGGGCGTTGGTATGATAAGGTTGTCTTTTAGGCACCATTTGTGGTAGATCTTTGGTAGTTATTATTACAGTTTACTCCAATTAATTATTAAAGGAGTTCCTTAAAAAAATGTATTTAATCTCTCGCAAAAAGGAATTCCTTCATTATGTAATTTTGCAGAACAATGAGCACAGAAGCTGATATTAATGAAAAGATTTATTCAGGAAATTTCAAGACTCTCATAGATCACTGCAGTTCTACATGCCTTCTTAATTGATGCAAGAGTATTCACTACAACATCCAACAAGACACTGTATCGTCATGTTATTTCAAGATAAGAAAACGGTCTATGGGTTATTGGTTGCCCTTTGTGACACCTGCAGGACTTAACCAAATTTTCCAATGAGCTGCACCCTTTCACTCCTGTAACAACTCTACATCCTCACTGATTTCCCTTCTCCTCCTCCTCCATTACCGGTATCATCCTGTGGATGGACCTGTTTAAAAAGAACCAATTTGTATATCTCTGGCTCACCCACAACACTTGTACACAGGGTATGAATGAAATAACTGTAACCAGTATAGTAATATAAAGAATATTATGCGTAAACATACTAAAAATACATAATTACCCTGAGTTGTTTCTTCATCCAAAATCCATCTAAAGTACTTCAGTGCATGTTTTGTAATGCAACGTTAGATTCTGCTGATGCTCAGCTAATGTTATTTTTATTGTGTGTTGTTGAATGCACTCCTTCAATACATGGTGCTCCTGAACACAGGCAGAAGGCTAGTAAAAATGTGGTTTGGCATCTCTTTGTGTTGGCGTTGCATTGTGTTGTTGTCCTCTGTGTAGTTTTGAGTGTTTTTCTGGTTGTTTTGCCCTTTAGGTTGGATATGGTTGGCAGTTATTCAGTGTTGACTTTTAAAAATGACTGTGATCAGTATCAGGAGCAAAAACACATGATCAACACATTTCTATTTTTAACTGAGCTCTGTGACTTTCCAAAAATATATGTTAACATTCAGTTCAAAGAGAGACTCAGGCTCAGATGCCTTCAGACCTCTCGGACCCTTGGTCTTTGTGGTTTCATTAATCCATTCATGCTTCAGGTAATTTATTAAACTAAAGCATGATAGGGGCGTAGAAACATATTTTTTAGATTATATTTTCTACTCTGGACATATGTTATTGCTGTCTTTTAACCTATTTTGGGTCCAGTTCTTTAAAGCATGGGGTGGCAGTTAAAGTTCACATAGCAATATTCGAAAATGATTAGTCCACAGTATTGTCCATGCTCTCATCGCCAGCTCTGCAGGAGTGTTTGCCAGAGCTATTTCATACACAGTTGGAGTGCTATTTAATAGCCTGTGAAAGTGAGAAAGAGAGAAAGGTGGAGGAAACCCAGTATTTTAAATTATCCTAACATATTAGAGAATTATGACTTTGTTGTAACGTTGACTTCTCCTTAACATCACCATCAATCCCCCAGCTATAAGCAATGAGCCATTTGCCATTATGCAGCTTGTTAGCCATGTCCAGGCTGTGTAATTACCTGTGTCAACGGCAATGATTGTCTTCAGTGACATATTATTCATCACTTTATAATTGTGGAGGTTGAAAGAAGGATTTTTAGCTCTTCTAACAGAGCGGAGACGTAAAAATATTCATGCTCTTCACTTTTCCTGGTTGCACCTTCCAGACTGGATCAAGTCTCTGCAGAGTCCTGTAAACTATAGTCCTGATAACACATGATAAATAACTTCCTATTCATTCTGGAAGGGAATTTAAAGTGCATTATCTGAAAACATAAAAAATACTAATTATTAAACATTAAAAAAATTCCATATATCACTACAAAGGGTATTCAAAAGTGTTGCAAATGCAACATGTATATATGTATATATATATATATATAGATATATATATATATATAGATATATATACATATACACTGGCCCATACTGTATGAATAGGGTTGATGATGAGTGACAAAACTGAGGCAGCCAGGAATTAGATTAGATTAGATAACACTTTATTCATCCCACAGAGGGGAAATTCCCTTGTAACAGCAGCAGCGGTTTTCTACAGTAAAAGCAAAAAACATTTAAAAAAAAAAGTGAACACACAAACAAACAGGCAAACAACAGACAATGGTATAGAATGAATGTAAAGTGCCGTCAATAAAAAAGGTATTGTAAAGTGAATATGTGATTAAATAATATAGCAAAAGAAGGTAACCATAATATAAATGATATTGACCTGTGACCATAAATAATATTGAAAAAGTAAGTACTTGTAATGGAAAAATATAAAGACCAGACCACAGCATAAAGGATGGCAGAGGCCACCTCAGAGTCGTAAAAAGTCCTGAGGAGAGTCCTACACACTCCACAGGTCCTGAGTCTCCTCAGCAGATGGAGACGACTCTGATCCTTCATGGGTGTTATCATTCGAGTTCAGTTTATTGTTAAGGTTAACACCCAATAATTTGTAGCTTTCCACTACCTCAATGTCCGATCCCTGGATGCTCACCGGTGAGAAGTGGGATGTTTTCCTTTTAACGTCAACAAGCATCTCCTTTGTCTTGCTGGTGTTGAGCTGAAGCTGGTTGAGCTCACACCAGCTGACAAAGTCCCTGATGACCGTCCTGTATTCCAGATCGTTCCCCTCAGAAACACATCTAACAATGGCTGTGTCATCAGAGAACTTCTGGATGTGGCAGTGGGTGGTGTTGTGAGTAAAGTCTGAGGTGTAGAAGGTGAAAAGGAAGGGGGAGAGCACTGTACCCTGAGGGGCACCTGCAGTGCACCACGTCAGACACACAGTGATGGAGCCTCACATACTGTGGTCTGTTGGTGAGATAGTCCTTAGTCCATGCAGCCAGGTGTTGGTCTACTCCGGCACTCTCCATCTTCACTCTGAGCAGCGAATGCTGGATGGTGTTAAAAGCACTGTAGAAGTCGAAAAACATGACTCTCACAGTGCTCCCCAGCAGGTAGATCACTGCATCGTCCACCCCAATCCCAGGCTGGTAAGCAAACTGCAGGGGATCCAGCTGTGTGCCCACAAGGTCAAAGGTGACGCAGGATGATCCTCTCCATGGTCTTCATCAGGTGAGAAGTCAAGGTAACAGGCCTGAAGTGGTTTGTCTCCTTGGGGCGTGGCGATTTGGGTACCAGGACCACACAGGAGGTCTTCCACAGGGCTGGGACTTTCTCCAGGCTCAGGCTCAGGTTGAACAAATGGCTGATCACACCATAGAGCTGGTCACCACAGTCCCTGAGGAGACTTGGGCAGATGCCGTCCGGGCCCGGGGCCTTCCTTGACTTGATCTTCTTAAGTTGAATGAGCTTTCAATTTAAATAAAATTAGTGATGAAGAGGGAGAGCAGCAAATTAACTTGACTTAAAGACCACATCATTAAGTGCATTGTGCATTCATTGAGAAAAAAGAAATCATGATGATATGGCATGCACTTAAATTACTATTTTCTTTATCTGATTCAGAGAAGACCAATTTCGACTTAGAAAAACACAATCTGTGGTTGTGTGTCAACACTGTAATAGCCTATATTATACGCTCTGCTAAATTTCCACACAGTAGGGTCCCAGTTTCATCATGGTGGCATGGAACTCCAATGGGGTCCCCTGTGATGATGCTGTATAAAGATTTCCCTTCTTGGAGCATCAGAGCAGCCAACACTGCAGGCTATATTCTGAGCACACTATTCTGTTCATGCAATATTTAAATAATGACATGTAGCCTATAGCAATAGTAACTAAATATTTTCAGAGAGGTTGCTGGGTGCTTGAGTCAGACCTGCCTGTGCTGCAGTAAGACTGATGCTTTAAACTGAAGGGGGCGAGGCAACAGTACTGTGTGTGTGCGTGTGCGCGCGTTGTTTGACGGCAGCATCCCGACCCGACCGTAGGCTGCATACCTAAACCGCATTAAGCGTTCATGGACAGCATCACGTGCAGTGTATAGTAAAGCAGGGACCTTTTCTGTGCATCGTGTTTGCCGGGTGTCACAGTAAATTACTGTTTTCGAATAATTTTGTCAAGGATAATAATGATGAGGTAAGAGCTTCCGGTCGCCATTTTGGTGATGTTTAACGCTTTGGGGAAATCTGCATGGATTCATAAACTGCTAAAACCACTGTTTGGACGGATATCGGTGGCAGGATGTTCAAGCGACATCGCTTAGATTTGGGTGATGATTCGCCGAGTAAAAAGAGACCCTCTGATGAGTATGTAGCGTTAACGTTACCTGAGAGCTTCCCGCTGTTGCAGTGTTTGTGATTGCTGCTGGCTGTTTTGTTGTTGTCCTGTTGCTAACTAGCCGTGTAACGTCAACTCTTTGCTAAATTTAGCTACAGTTAGCACGGACGGGGCTGGTGGGACCGTCTAATTTTTTCAATGACCGGATAAACAGCTAGCTGTATAGGGATACTGTTGGACGATAAGGGCGTACAGTGCAGTGGTCGAGCAAATTGGCTAGTACAACGTTAGCTAGCTAGCTAACTTAGCAGACAGCCAACCTGTTCTGGTCCGCACGTGGCTAACGTCACATGCTAGCCAGTGCTATTTTGAGCGCTGTGTCTTAAATACAAAAGACATAACATTACATTTCACGAGACAAAGTCAACGTGCCATGATTCATTGGTTGTTACAGTATGTGGCAGTACACAGGACCCCCTAGCCGGGCTAATGTTAATGTTAGCTAGCTGTTTAGCGGAAATAAAATGCAGTGTCAGGTGTCACTGCCATGTCTCCTATTACAGTCCCAAGTCAGTGTCAGGCAACGTTTGC
>NC_045751.1:886223-895359 GCF_008692095.1 Etheostoma spectabile
AGCTTTCCTTAGGGATATTAAAGGACTGCTGAGCGTTAATGTGTGTCTAGACAAGACCTGATAGGCCTAGAGAAGTCGGGGTACCTAGCTAAATAAATCGCTGTGAGTTGTCAAAGTCACCGAGATTACGCTCAGGGTCATTGCCCTGAATTTGACATCGCTTTTACCTTACCAGATCGACCAGTAAACTACAAATTTACCCAGAGGCATATATAATATTGTACTCATTGTGTAAACGAAACATTCGGCTATATTTATGTTCTAACAACAGCGCCTATAGAATCATCCGATGTGCATACTGCAGCTTTCTCATAGTCAAGGACATGCATGCTAGAGATGCGTACATCCAGACCATAATCCATCCATGATCCAGACAAATTGAGGGGTTTCAAACTATACCCATTCAAACAAACTTGTGGACTGTATTCATGGGGTTTGCATGCCACACTTGATTAGTCAGTGTTTTTAGCAACAGATAATAAGAATGTGTGCAGTAACTTGTTGGGATTCTGTGGTAATTTATATTGGTTATTCTGTGTGGCAAGGCTTCATCAAATCTTAACTTGGATCTTCCTCGCACAGGCGTGACCGTGACAGGGACAGAGACCGTGAAGAACGGTCGAGGGACAGGGACCGTGATCGAGACCGTGACGGGGACAGAGATGTGAAGTCTTCAGCAGCACCCAACAGTCTAGCTGCAGGCAGTGGAGGCTTCCTTAAGCAAACCCCCATTTTGCAGCCGATCAACCCCTTCACCAACCTGCCCCACACGCCACGCTACCATGAGATCATGAAAAAGCGGCTGCAGCTGCCTGTCTGGGAGTACAGGGAGCGCTTCACTGACATCCTGATGTGTAACCAGTCGTTTGTGCTGGTGGGAGAAACAGGCTCTGGAAAAACCACACAGGTATAAGGCAGTAAATATGCACTGCTGTTGTCAGTTGCCCCTAAAACATAAGTTATTTTTTTATTTACTATAAATTGACTAAAATGTGTCAAATTGAAATTCTGTAATATAATTGGTATAATATTGCCATAAAAACAGTGGAATGAACAGATGATGCATTTTAAACAGTTACTCTGTGGAGCTGTTTCACAGTGTGTGGTCGTTAGATTTATTTAAAGTTCTTGAAAAAGCTGGGTTGTCTGTTCTTAAAATTTGAAAGAGAGAAGATTAGAGTAAATCACTGGTTGAGCCTTAGCCCCCTCCTGAGGGGAATACAAACTATCTTCCAAACACTTTTTAAATTAAGTGGGGTAATCTTGTCAGTGCGCTCCGCCTAAATGATGATGTTGAACATATATTCCACACATTCGTCATGAATTTTTGAACCGACTTTCAGTCTAGTTTGCGGTAACTTCTACATCTACATACCAGAAATACTCGACAAGGTGGGGCTACATGTATGGATCTTTAAAGATAGTCATCTATGGTTTTTGCTCTGGAAATGAAAGGGAAAATAATCATCATTCAATAATATTTGACCACAAAGGTATTTCTTAAAATTTTTCAAAAGAATGGTAAGTATTGCATATAGGCAAAACGTCTTCCTTACAATTTTCATGGAAAGCAAGTTCTAAGACAATTTTTTTTCACTGCTCTTACTTAGTTAATACAAATGAAGCTTAAATGATTGTCAGATGCAAATTAGGTAGCATACAGATCATATTCTGATGAGCAGGGCCAGGCCCTGAAAGTTCAAATATATTTTAATACTCTTCGAGAAATGTTTATATCTTCCAAACCTGTCATTAGGTTTTTTGTTCTTCTGATTGGGGTGACATTTCAAAGTCTGGAAAGTCATCTCTAAAGGGCAGTCATCCGAACCTCAAGCTTAATAGAGTGGAGGTAAGACTCTTCATTAGGGCTGGGTACCAAACTCAATACTTTTTAGGCACCAATCGAATTGCCTCCAAAGTATAGAGGATTGTAAAATGCCTCGTCATTCAATAACTAATTTCAATACATACGGACTAAATCTCCTTCGCGTCAGCGAACCAATAAGCATGCAGCATGCTTCTACCAAGATCTAATAATGGTTGTGATTGTCTGTCTAACGTTACACGTGGTAGAGGCAGGCATTAAAAACTTTGTTACACAGAGATAGGCTCACGTAGTAGGTGCTGAAAAATAAATAAAAAAACATATAAAAAAGATATCCAATTGTGTCAAAGCTATTTTAGCAAATTTTACACATATAAGAGACCAGTTACCAATAATTGCAGCTAAACTGTTTTTGCATTCAATGATCTTCTCACATTTATCTTACTGTTCTACAAGCTGGTCCCAGGCAGGTGGGACTACACTAAAACCCTTAAGTACCCTTTACAAACAAACTGGGAAAGTTCTTGACAAAAAAACAAAACAAGAAACTACCATGACTGCACCAAAAAAACACAACCTATTAACTTTTGACAGTTTTCTCTGTTTTGCAGACATGTGCCTGATGTATAAATTGACCATGATCTTGCACCACCACCACTCAAGCAATGTGTCATTTTGCAGAGCTAATATAAGGGTCTCCAGGGCTTCCGTAAGAGGTGACTGCTACACTCAATTTAGGAAGACAAAATTTGGTCAATCAGCTTTTTCATTTACTATAGTAGAAAAGTGGAACTTAATTCCACTTCACATTAGAAATTGTGTAAGTCTCAGCGGTTTTAAAATGTACTTATGGACTTGGCTGAAGGCAAATCAACTATGTGATTATTCATCTTTTTAAAACATGGAATGAATAATATATATACTGGTTTACATGGTATGTAATGTTTGTTATAGGTTGTTGTTGATCTATTTGTTTTGATAGTATTGTCTGTTGTGTCTATATTGTCTTTTTATCTCCCTTGCCCAGGAACCACAGATGTAAATTAGCTGTATAGCTAACTCTGGTACAGGGCTTAAACTGTGGATGGTCCCTGATAAATAACCTAATATATGAAAAAAAAAATGTCTTGTCCGCTGTCTTTCAGATCCCTCAGTGGTGTGTGGACATGGTGCGGTCAATGCCGGGACCAAAGAGAGCAGTGGCCTGCACCCAGCCCAGGAGGGTAGCGGCCATGAGCGTCGCCCAAAGGGTTGCTGACGAGATGGATGTCATGCTGGGCCAAGAGGTGGGCTACTCCATCAGGTTTGAGGACTGCAGCTCTCCCAAGACCCTACTCAAGTAAGTAGGCTAGTTTAAAATATTCCTCTCTGCTTTCTTTTTATGTTTTGAAAAGCGACCAATGACAAACCTACAGCTGCATTGGCAGAAGTAGATAATAGTAAGAGCCTATTAGCCTAACAGGAGCCTTGTACAAGTGATAATCTATGATTAATTTGGTGAGCTGTTAAAAAATGTAGATAATTTGAATTGTCTTGCTTGACAGACTGGCATTAGGTAGGAAATTTCTCAAATCCATCTTATCCTCTTTATACTTCTTCCCCCATTGTTTATGTTCTGCCCACAGCACTTTGGAGCAGGACATTTCTCTGTTGGGGAATGCTGTGCTCATTACATTAATTGTAAGCATGATTTGTATTCAGATAATGCCACTGTATAGGCTGAAAAATCCTGCATGTCTTCTATTCACCCAGGTACATGACAGATGGGATGTTGTTGCGGGAGGCTATGAATGATCCTCTGCTGGAGCGCTATGGTGTCATCATCTTGGACGAGGCACACGAACGCACTTTAGCTACAGATATTCTCATGGGGGTCCTCAAGGAGGTGGTCCGCCAGAGGGCTGACCTCAAGGTAAAAACAATATTCTAAGTTTCTTTAGTATATTTTGATAAATATGGAAAACAAGCATCTTTTTTATGTCCTCAGGATTGGCTACTGCAACCATTTAAAAGCATGTTGATTATTTAAAAGGTATTGTAAGTTCCTAAAGCTTAATGTGACCATTTATACAGCACCTACATTTGCTTTTTATTTTGGAAAGTTAAATGTCACTTTGTCTTATCTCTCGACTTGGTGTTGAAAGTACTCTTGACAGTAGTCTGATTTGTTTCCGCAAATATGTCCCACATAATGCCTTCAAAACACCGTTACTTCCTGCAGGATAAATTCAGTGACAGCCAGTGTTTATTTCCCTCTTCTGTCACTCCTCCCTTTTGTCACATTTCTCCTGGCAGTGTCCCCATGTCTGACATCTGTGTATCTGTAGAGAAAAGAGAAATGTTGCAGTTGGGTTTAGAAATGCACATCTATTTTGCACCGCAGCACGAGTGGAGATTGCTCCTAGATTCAGCCCCATTTTAAGCTAATCATCCAGGGGGAGAATAGCAATGTGTCGGTGTGGATGGGAGCGTACAGACAGGCGGGCGCTTTATAGGCAGACTGTGCCAGACATAATTCTCATAAAGCAGATGGATAATGACTAGTTGTTTGTCAGTGTGGAATCAAAGGTTAGATTGTTGTTCGCGGACTGTTAAATGAGGTCTAGGTTATTGGGAATGATCATCCACCCACACCTCTCTATCTCCTTCATCCCTATCCCCTACCAAATTTGAAAGTTTAATTTGCCTTGATTAAGAGCAATTATGATGTCCCGCAGAGCGTAAAGCGAAATGCTGAGACACTGGCACCTGAAAATGTTTGAGATTGAAAATGGGAGACACGTTCCCCATCAGAATCCTAATGCGCTCTACCTAATGGCTCTGGAGAGAACATTGTGTACCAAACATCAGTAACAAGGACTGGCATAGCTCTGTGTAGGTCAGTGACTTGGAGTGCAAAGCCAAGTTCTAGACTATAGACACCATCTTGGGTTCGTGCCAGCTCCCTCACCCTAAATTTGGATTCAAAGCATTATCGATCCTGCATAACTTTTTTCACTCTTCTATTCTGTATTTGGTTGCACCCTTATCCACTTAGCATGTGCCCTTATCCTCAATTATCATCAAGCCATATGAAATGTTAACTCATTCTACACTTGAGTGCTCACTCCCATAATCACCACAGTCATTTACACTCTGCTGTCTTTACTTTTATCTTTCCTTTCACCTCTTTTATGAATACATTGTCCTTCACAGACTTCTCTCTCTTATTCCTGTGCTCTTCTCTGTCCAGGTCATCGTCATGAGTGCCACACTCGATGCCGGAAAGTTCCAGGTGTACTTTGACAACTGCCCACTGCTAACCATCCCCGGACGCACCCACCCTGTGGAGATTTTCTACACGCCGGAGCCTGAGCGGGACTACCTGGAGGCGGCCATCCGCACTGTGATCCAGATCCACATGTGTGAGGTGGATGAAGGGGACCTTCTGCTCTTCCTCACTGGACAAGAGGTACAACGACTTTGGTTCTGTTCCACAAAAGCCAGGTTAATGATTTTTGTCATTGTCCATTACAGTGTTTCCCCTAGGATTTTTCTAGCAGTGGTGCTGAAGAATAAAAGTAATTTTTATTTTGCGCTGCCGGAAGACATTTAACACGTCCGCTTTACACAAGACGGGCTTTAGACACATATGTGTACACAGTTTTAGATGTCAAAGATGTCTCATATAAGGCTTCAAGACTTCTTGCCTTTTTCCTCTCTCTCTGCTGTCCTCACACCTTTCTTTCTATACATTTTCTGTCTCACCTGTACTACCAGTCGTTCTGTCCAATAATACAATATATTGCTTAATTAGGCAATCTACAAGAATGAAATCAAATAACTCCTGCTAGGCATTTTCACAGTTTCACAAAGTACCTTAATTTGGTCCAACTAACCTCAGCTTCATCATGGCTGTCATCAGCCTTTCTTTTCCTCACTAACCAGTTTATTTTTTCTCAAATGAATACACAAGTTAAGTTATCTTGGAATTTCTGTTAGATGTTTAATGAACATGTGGAGGGAATTGGTGCAGATTATTAATTTTTGCTATGTTAATTGCTGAAGTAGCAAACACTATCAGCTGTTGCAAATGATAAATCGTAATAGAAAACATAACCTAGGAAAACCTGCACCACAGGCGTTGGCCTAACAGTCATTAACGATTGTTAATAAACCGTGAATTTGATATTAGATATTTGCGACTGTCGTTTCTAACCAATACGCCAAAACGTGCCATGTTTGCGTCGTCTCTATGTTTTTGTTTAACGCCATTATAAAAGGTAGGTAGCAAGGCCGGCAGCCAAACAAACTAACATAATGAACAAGGTTACAAACTTGTGCAAAGATTTTATACCTCTCCAAAGGTAAATGTGTGCATCTTAATGTAATTACATAGATGAGTTACTCACATACACGGTGCCATGAGCACACATTTGTGCACCCTCTGCACAGGAAATTATTAATCCTCAATTTGATAGCTGTTAATGCACGTGAGTGTGCCTGTTTGGGAACCACCAGGATTTGCACTGTAAAGGGGGGAGGGGAGGAACACTAGTGACCCAGATTCTGCCCTTCTCACAAATCTCTGAAATTAAGTCATTTATTATTTTTTCCACCTCCCTGCAAATGTTGTCCACTGAAGTGTAATGGAGGGCAGGGTTCATGCCCAAATGATGAATTTGGTCACAGCAGAGTGAACACACACACACACACAAAACACACACAAAACACACACACACAGCACCAACAAATGTTTCAGTGTTCCGATCATTGGACAGGAGGAGCCTGTCAGAGCCAACAGTGCCTGTGCTGGTATGATTATTCTCTCAGCACTGACAAAATGGTGTTGGAGACCACGTGATTACTTGTGGTTGTAAAGGAGAATGTAACTGGTGTGAATGCACCACAAATTGCTCTGGAAATTTAAATGACATTTTGGACTTTTGCTACAGCTTACCAATTTTTGATCTACACAAGGGATCTTTAAAAACTCATGTAGTTGTGTGTCTTTCTGGCTTCCCTAATCACATCTTGTGTTGGGTTGTTTATTAGCAGTGATTATTTGTCACTCAGCATCAGCTTGACTGTGGCAGAGCACCTACGTCAGTTTTCATTTGCCAAAGCAGGATCAATATGCGGCTTGTTACGAAGGGGATGAAGTCATTGGAGGGCATGGTGTTTGAAGTGGTCTCCTTTGAGGGCTGGTAATTGATTTTAGATTTAGTGGTATCCCAGCTGCTTGGATGGTTAGAAACACTGATAGTCACTCCTGTGAATGTGTTGAAAAGTCTGGTATATTTGCAGGCAATGTTGAATGTTGCTCATGCAGTTAGATGTAGTTTGTTGATTTATATCCCTCCCCCCTCACGCACTGTGCCAAGCTAAGGCATTACTGAGAGCACTCCCACGGTGAGTTCATTATCAACCTCTCCTAATTGGGTTAAAGAAGTTAATGTGTAGTGGGTCTGGCAGAGATGGGTGTTCAAAGGGTAAAGCAGCACGCCCCTCAAGCGCTTCTTAACCTCTTCACTATCCCAGCAACTTTGATGTACACTAATGATTGGGAGGCAGATCCATAGACTAGATAGTTTTAATGTGACTGTTTTAATTTAGAACAGGCAAAAGCAAAATGCACAGGACTCTCTTCCTTTTTTCCTCCTCAGTTTCGCTAAGATAGTTTGCTTCCACAAACAAATAGAACTGAAGCACCAACTCAAAAACAAGAAAGTCGAAACTTATCACAGCTGTTGAGCAAAGATAAGTCCTAATATTTAAGCTTCCCCCTCAGCAGCTAACATCAAAACGTGGGGATTGGCGGGGGGGTTGTTTGCTAGTCAAGCGGAGTGCCTAAATGTGTCGGTTATGAGCTTGGCTGTAGATTGTTGCTTCTGGGGTGGCAGGGAGAGCTGGTGGACAGGTTCCCATCTCTCTCTCTCTCTCTTCCTCTCTCTCTCTCTCTCCTCTCTCTCTCTCTCTTTCTCTTCCCTCTCTCTCCTCTCTCCCCTCTTCTCTCTCTCTCTCTCTCTGTGTGTGTGTGTCACATGCACGCACACTCTGTCTTGATGTCCCTAAGGGAGGGACAGCCAGCTTGCTTCCAGCACTTTGGCAAAGAGGGCCATCTTTTTTTTCTTCATGGCAGCTGCTGCATCCAGAGGCTTTATAGGCTATTAATACCCAGGCTAATTTTACCAATCCATTCACATTTACCGTTTTCTACTTGTCAGTGTGTTGATTAAAAGGCACTGGGCCATCAGCAGGGTTTGACTTAATGCGATGAACAAGGGGACAAAAGGGCTAATAACACACTTGCAGTCCAGAAGGAAAGCAGGAAACATCACCGTGGTGCTTTCTCATGTCAAAGCACGTTACTGGCATCTCACCGTAGTACAAATCAGTTTCAGTCACTAATTTCAGCAAAGTATGCTTTTAGAAAAAGAAACAAAAGGATCTGAGAAGTTGTGTGGATTGATTTCTTTACCAACATGCATGATGAAGAGCTCTGATCTAGCTCATTTTCAGTTTAAAAGCATCAGGGAAATAATTCTGGTCCCTTTTCATTATTGACTCCTGACTCCTGTCTTTGAAAAGTTGCTGCCTTTCTCCCATGGGCCTGCAGGTGGTGCAACAGTATAGGCTTTAACATGAAACATGTAGTAACTGCTGCTTCATGAGGATTAAATGATTGTTGTTAGTAAAACAAAGAAAATGGTTTTTAACAGCGGGAGTTGCTTGGAAAATGAAACGCTGTTATGTACACGGTATTTTAGGCCATACCAGAACCTACTTTAAACCTTCAAGTGCAATGATTAAAAATGTGTGTAGGTTAAATAAAATGAATACTTCTAAGTTAATGGGTTGCATGTAGAATATGTAGACCTGTTTAGTACATTTATTAGTGTAGTCCATTAGGCCTTTAGAGAGAAGGCCCTAGCCTTGTGCTCATGCTATCATGCTTTCTTCCCGGCGCTACTCAGGTCGCTGTGTCTGTCTGCCAGCCCACCGGCTCTAGAACGTTCAGCTTCACTAAACTGATCTGCCATGATTTGCCGCTGGTTATGCATCAGTGCTGCAGTCTCATCTCACATTCCCCCCTACAAAACTGCGCTGTGGAATAATGAACCCTGTGTGTGTGTGTGTGTGTGGGTGTGGGTGTGGGTGTGGGGGTGGTCGGGGGGGGCATGCACATGCCTTCGGAGCTGGCTCGTTCCATGACTGCTGCATTTGACAACAGAGCCATAGGGAGCTCAGCTATGCATACTGCGGTCCAGGTTTAATTTCCTCCGTCAGATTGAGCGATAGGTAGAACAAATGCACTGTTGCAGGGAACCA
>NC_045751.1:895381-897933 GCF_008692095.1 Etheostoma spectabile
GCACCCTCCTCTTCATTCAGATTCACTGCCATTGTTCATCCAGGTGTTGTTTGATTTTGCTGTTTACATACACAGGTGATGCCAGGATTAATTGTTGCATTTCCATCTTTCAGGAAATTGATGAAGCCTGCAAGCGAATCAAGAGGGAGGTTGACGACCTGGGGCCGGAAGTCGGTGATATCAAGATCATCCCGCTTTACTCCACACTGCCTCCACAGCAGCAGCAGAGGATCTTTGAGCCACCCCCACCCAATAAACCAAGTGGTGCCATCGGAAGGAAGGTATAACAGCCTTGTTGTTATAAAAATACTCTGAGGGGGAGGTTGAAGTGGGGAGTTTGAGGGAGAGGGCAAGTGAAACAGAAAATTATGCAGAAAGGCCAGATGGGGAATAAGGTGGGGAAAGGAAGAGAGCTTGAAGGTAGGGACTAAAACTTTTTTCCTTTCTCAGCTTTAGCGCAGAACTGACTCACAACATATGCTGCTTTTGTCAGCATGCGATTCTCTGCTCTAAATTATAACTGGGGTATTACTCATGCCCTCTGAGCCTGAGGAAAGCACTGCATTCTCAGTCATTTTTATCTTTCCACTACATTTGCACAGACTCTGCTGCTCAGAGAGGAGGCCTAAGACCTCTGCCACATGAAGCCATGTGGAAGGTGCACGTTATATGAGCTGATCCAAAACAGAACTTTTCTTGCTGTGCGATGGCTTCTTCTCCCTCAATCACTTAATCTCAGGAGTGGGTGATCCTCTTATTGGTACAGACACGAGACAATTTGTCTCTTTTGTGTTGACAGTTTCTATTCAGATGGGCTCATCACCAGAGTAGCAGCACCACCTGCGCTGCCACACAGTTGGCCAGGGATCTGACAGAATATCAGAATATCATCACTGCCAGTGAATGAGCAAACATTCGCCCCCAGCATCTGATAGGGGACAGTGTTGATGAATGACTCATTGCTACAACCCCTCTAATTCAGGCCGATCAAGCTGACATATGAGCAGTGAAAATAGTTATAGGCTGTCAAAGTTAAACACATTACAGTACTTGCTAAATGCTCAATTCAACCTGGATTTTTGGAATATAGTATATATTAATATATTTTAATATGCAATTAAGCAGACATTTTACAAAAAGTGTTATTTGAAAAGGTTTGGATCAAACAGTTGACACACTAGCATAATTACAGTGTTATAGTTTCATCTCTACCAGCTTTCTGCTTGAATGTTGGCTTTAGAGGCTCAGCATTTTTAGTAATTTGATTACCCAGTGTTGGTTAAGATCTTTTTCAAAAGTTCAAAATACCATTCTAAGTTTTTGGCTCTGCTGTTCAGAGGGATGTTGACATGAAACAGGGCCATAGTTGCATAGGGACCTATTTAAATATTACATGGCTCCTGCAATAGAACCTGCGTGGTACTGTAAGTTTACATACATCTGTCAGACGTAATACAACAAGGAGAAAACAATGAGTGTCCACTAGCGGCAGGCGTGCTGAATAATTGCTGGATAGCTGGGGTCTGCAGCCACTTCTCCCGGGTTCCCGTGCGTTATGGTGATCCAAAAAATAAATGTAATGACAGCATGACCTCTGACCTGTCACCCAGCAACCACTTTAAACTTCAGAACATCAGTCAATTGCCTTTTTTCCCCCCTCTAGATCAGTTTGTCAGGTGCTTGTTGAGTTGCTGGAGGTGACATTTAAAGTTGCCGTGCTTGAAGTAAATGTGCCTCTCCTCCAAAAGTGACTGAGTGGCTCATCAATTGAAAAATGCAGATAGATCATCCAAGCCAACCCAAGAGGAAGTAGTGAAAAAGGATTAAGGTTTGCAACGTGTGCTGCTACGCATTCTAACGGCTGCATTAGGCATCCCTCAATTAACATAAGGCACTAGCTCGTCATTGCTCGATCTCTCCAGGAAAGCCACTGATATTGAATCATTTAGAGGCCAAGGCAGCAAATGACGATTACAAACAAAGATTGTCTTTAACAAATGTGCTGTGCTGAGTGTTTGAGGTTTGTTTGGAGCATTGTGTCACGTTTAAAATATTCCCTTAAATGTCACTTGTGATTCTGCCATGTATTCATTTCTATGAGCTTTGAATGTGCGTGCATAGATGCTGCTCAAGGCATGTTCTCCTTTTCCCCAGTCAAGGGAAGGCTTTATTTGTCAACAAGGCTGTGTTTCCCAGCAGGGACTTTGAAAGATTGCCTGTGTTAGCCATAGTACTTGCTCTCCTGCAGGTAATAACCCAGAAATAACATGCAGAGATGATGCTCTAATGATATTACTGATGAAGAAGCCAGGATTATCCAGTGCAGCAACAGACTGGAAGGAGCCAGTCTGCATTCAGTGTAATGGCCCTAGCCAGGATAATCCTTCAGAATCAATGCAGTCAATGAGGCCACCCATATGATCATGAAATGTGAGAGGGTGTCATGTGTGGCATCTGCTGGAGCCCTGACTGTGTCCCAACATGCAGGACAGTGGCAACCTCACCTAGTCCATTTGATAACCAGACTTGGAAGCATTCCATGCCTTTCATTC
>NC_045751.1:897943-902651 GCF_008692095.1 Etheostoma spectabile
TGTTGGTCGCTGGCATATAGTGTCTGTCATGAGACACTGTCTGATAGCCTGGTCTCTTTTTTTATTATTTCAGACTGCCACAGTGTGGCTAAAAGGTTTCTAGAGATGTAATTCTTCTGTATCTTTAGGCCACTAATGGTCCTTTTCCACTTCAGGAACCCATTACCTGAGGCTTCACATAAACTAAACTTTAAGGATCCTTGTGAGTCTTTGGTACTAGGTTTCTCCCTCAGTTTTTACTCAATTTTACAATTTTGGACTTTTCAGATAAATACAATTTAAAAGGCAAAAGCTGGACCAACTAAGTCCTTTTCTGTGCTGTTTGGTAGAAGGTTAAAGTAGGCAGTGGTGGGACGTACAACAACGTAGGAAGGGATGCTGTATTTCTTTCACATTTATGTGAAATCCGTGTTATCAGCATGCCAAACAACGTCATACTTTTTACGTTTGCATCCATGTGGTCCTTTATTTCTCTATAATCTTGTTTAGGGCTGCACAATTTCAAGAAAAATTCATATTGCGATTTACAATACTGCGATTGCAATACAATGATATCAGGAGTCTCCGTATCACGAGATTATAAAAATACTGAAATTCAAAATGTCAACTTGAACATACAAAGTTATATGAGCATAACGTTACATAAACAAAATGTGCAATACGTTTTTTAAATAACTTAATATTTTACCAAATTAAAAAACAAGTCTGTGTGTTTGTGTTTGCTCTGCTCAGCAGTACTAATGAACAACAATAAATGAGAAAAATATAAATTCTTATTAAAATAATTCATTTTGTGTTAAGAATGCAGATTCAACAGCAGCATAAATCAAGCATTTGTGAGAGCAAGAATGGCAGGCGCTGAGTGAGTGACATCAGTGTGTGATTGGTGAAGCGAGAGCGACATAATCGTGCAGCCCTAATCTTGTTTCATCTACAGGTTTTTTTCCCTGCACCTTTTGGCCATATGTTGCATCTCCATTTCTGCCAGACACTAAGAAAACCTTTGGTACACCTTATCATTTCCAACCGCACACGCCAGCTCACAAGACAGCCCTCAAGAGTTCTCATTGTTGTTCTTCATTGTTGGTTGTCCTATTTGATACTGATGCAGTAGTAAAATGATGGTTATTGTTATGTTTGTTGTCGTCATCCTTGCTGTGACGTGTTGACACGTCTGCTAGACCAATCATGGTTGACAGCACTGTTGGCAACCCTTGATATACTTTTTTGTCTATTAAAGAAATTTGTCCCCGAATCAGATGGTGATTCAGATGAAAACCGTGGAAACAAAAGCAGATAATGGCCGTTACATTTCATTAAGTTCTTGCTGTTAAAAATATGTGTATGTTAGAGCCTGACCGATATATTGGGGGGCCGATGTTATCGGCTGATATTAGGCATTTTCCAAACTATTGGTATCGGCACTTATAATGGCCGATCAGTTTTTTTTGTTTTTTTTAAAATAATAATTTACCATTGACCATTGATAAATAAAAACGGACGGAACACCCTTCAACCATGTTATGAGTGTTGGTCTTGCATGGTCTGTCCACCAGAGGGCGCTGTACAAGGTCCTTGTTGGCAACACTCTTTTATTTTTTTGTGTTTTTGTTCCAAGGACTTTAAGTTTCATATCTTACGTTTGTATTTTTATACATGTTATTTATCAGAACATTAATATATTTTGATGTTCCTCTGTTCTTTTTTGACAAGAAAACAAACAAGTTTATTTTTAAACTGCATTATAATATTTTTGTGAGGACTCATAAATAATTAAAAATAACACATTTTAGGGAAATCTGTTTGTTATACGTCTCTGGATTATTATTATTTTTAAATATGTCGGGCAATATATCGGAACATCGGATTTTTAAAATAAAAATTATTTTATTTTTAAAACAAATATTTGTATTGATATTGACCTTACAAATCCTTCCTTCCTTCTACCAGTTGGGCTCTAGTGTACGTTATGCTTTTGTACCTCGCATTTGGTGTTTGTTTATTCCCACTAAGCTGGTTATTATTTTGACAGCCCATTTTAATTTCAGTTGTCTATCAAAATTAAGAACTCACATTTGTTATGGAGTGCTCATGTCAGTCAGATCGAGACAGCCATTCATCAAAGAAATACACCAACAAGCCCCCAACCATTTGCAGATACCGCAGTGTGATCTGTTTCATACAGGCATTTATTGCCATCTCTTCATTCCTCTGCTTGAATATTAAAGGGGAATAGGTCTTGCGACAGGTGAACTACCCGAGGTCAAGGGCTGAATGAAAAAAGGCCCCCCCTGGCATGAATAACTAAACAGTCAGGCATTCTCAGGCTCGACAGAAATCCACGCTTAAAAGGTGGGATTTAAAAAGTCTGTAAGTCTCACAGCTTGAAGACAGCTGAAGAGGCAGAGCTACAAAGGAAGTGTGTCAAGTGTGCAAAATTGGTTCTGAGGACCTGTATCAGCAAAGACTACAGAGAACTGTGGTTTTGTGCTTGGCATTCCATCGTGAAGACTACCAAGAAAGCAGACGGCTACCACCAAATGACTGCTTAGGTCAGCCTACAGCTTGTTCCTGTCTTGGTACATGTTGAGCAAGTGAGCATGCGAGAGATATTGAGGTGTGGAGAGGCATTTTTTCACACCCACTTGCATATTAAGCTATGACAGTGGAGCAGCAGTTGCCAGTAGAGTGGACCGTGATCCAGTCTTATACAGTCTCATATGTCTAAAGCAGAGATCTTTTAACAGGGGTCTGGGACTTCTAGGGAGTCACTGCAGGGGGTATTCTAAATTATTGTTAATTTTTGAAAGAAAAAAAAAAAAGTAAAATGTCTTAAAATGAATTCAGCATATAATTAGCAAACTTAAATCCGCACTGATGATAGGCTTACTGGCCTATAGGTAAGGTAGCCATCCAAAAATATAATTAATCCTAAGGATTCACCGTGCCACATTTATGTTTGACATTAAAAGATTAATAAATTTGCCAATTATTATTTTATATCTTTGTATTGTATGCAAAAAAATATATTTATAAAGGATTCAGGCCATCTTACACATTACTGTAGGCCCAGTTTAATATGCAACTTCATTTTATACAAGGGGTCCCTGCTCAGTCTTTCCTTCAGTAAAGGGGTCCTTGGTTCAGCAAGCGTTGAAGACCCCTGGTCTAAAGGGTTTCTCTGTCTAGTCTGTTTCAGCTGTTGTATAAGGGGAACTCAGCGGCGGTCAAAGTTTGCGTGAGAGCAACTGAAAAATCTGTCCTCTGCTGTCCTCTCCTCTAACCCCCCCCCCCAACTGTGTGTGTGTATATGCTGACAGCAAGCGACCCATAGGGCGATGTGACTCATTTGATCTTTTTGATTTATTTTTTGCTCCAATTCAGTTGTGATTTTGCATGGACACCCTAGCTATAGGGGCTAATTGTAATAAAAAAAGATCTGAGACTGGGAGTACAGGTTCATAGTTTTCCCTACGTGCCTTGTTCTTAAACCCTTTTAAACTTTTCTTTTCTTTTATTCTTCTGCTGCTTGTCTTCTCTTCTTGCAGTATTTCTCTGTGCAGAGGCGGTTAACAGTGACATCTGACCTGGTGCTTAAATCAACTACCATACCACCATGGTATAAGAGTTGCCCCATAAGTCTCCTCCTGTATTAACACCACTTTTGCATTACTTATAAATTATCAGATGATGCGACGATGTGGTCAGTGATTTTGTAAATATTTCAAACTGAAATGCAATGCAAACATTTCCAGTGCCTCTGGTTGTGTTGAAGCACAGCTTTGTAGGAGCCATTTTTGCGTAGCACACAGCAACAGCCAATCGGTGACAATGAGCCATGCAGAGTTGGCATGTCCGCAAACAGCAGTGTTCTAAATTTCAAGATACATGCTGGGTTCACATGGGAGATATACAGCAGCCCTCATTTAGGGGGAAGAAAATACACTTGAATGAAAGCAGTAACCATTGTAGAGCAAAGAGCAGGGGCTTGATGGTTTTTGAACTGCCCTGCTGTAGAAAAGCACTAGTTTTTGTGATTGGACAAAGTGCTTTTAAATAATTGAAGGAGAATCCACATTAAATAATGCACTTTGTTTTCTAATATTTCAACAGAAGAAACTACCTTAATTCCTGAAATGCTCCAAGTTGTTAAGTTCTCTGTATTTTAATGCTTAGATTTTGGAATGTTTTTCATAAAAAAACAAACAACTGATGACCATATGGAAAACTGATTTGATCCAAGGTCTAGCACCAGAGTCTGAGGCCTTATCTGCCCCTCCAAACCACCCCGGGTGGGTAATATCTTAACCCATCCCTTCTCATTTCCACAGGTTGTCGTGTCAACAAACATCGCTGAGACATCCCTGACCATCGATGGCGTGGTGTTTGTAATTGATCCCGGATTTGCCAAGCAAAAGGTTAGCTTCCTCCTTCTCCCCACCACTCCTTATCTGCTGCGATCATCTGCGTCTGTTGCCTGAGAATCCCCAGATAAACATAGCAGTGCACACCTGACAGCGGCAAAGATGGAAAAGCCAGTTATTTATTCCTCTGACATTTCACCAGGCTGGAGCTAAGTCAGACATGTGCAGAAAGAGATTATATATGCGTTAAGGTGTATGGCGTTTTATGTTTCTGTTATTGTATATTTTCTGAAGCTGCTTGTATATAGTAGATTGTGGGTGTTACTATGTGATTCTTTTTTTTT
>NC_045751.1:902661-927257 GCF_008692095.1 Etheostoma spectabile
TTTTTTTTTTTACTCTAGAAAATGTACGTTGTGTTTGGAATTTTTTTTATTAACCTGAAATTCATCTTTTCCCTTTGCTATCAGGTATATAACCCACGTATCAGAGTGGAATCCCTTTTGGTGACAGCCATCAGCAAGGCCTCGGCCCAGCAGAGGGCAGGTCGTGCTGGGCGGACACGCCCAGGGAAGTGTTTCCGCCTTTACACAGAGAAAGCTTACAAGACAGAAATGCAGGTAGGAAACAAGGCAGACTGAAAATGGTTAGAAACATGTTTGATTTTCACATTGTTCAATGCCACAGGCGCTTTGTATTACCCCAAAGCAGCCCTCTAGCTGGAAAAGCTCTTTATTATGCAATATTTGCTCTCAGAATCCATGATTCCCAGTTCAGGTGAATTATAATTCCAAGAGTTTGGTGCAAAACCACTCTGCTTCCACCCTTTGTCATAACCTGTGCTAACGATACAGCCACCTTGTAACAATTGAACCTGCTGAAGCCTAGTTCTCCACAACAGGCTAATTCTTTCACGTCACGCTGAGTGGCAAAGGGAATTTTTAAAAGAAGTTAAATAGCCCTTCAAATGCCCTAGACTCCCGGTCTCTTTTCAAGTTGACATACGAGTGACACATGAGGAGATAGTAAGCTCCCTGACTCATTTGTTTTGAATTGTTTCTTGGGTTTGTCTCGTACCTCTTAACTGGCACAGGACAACACGTATCCAGAGATTCTGAGGTCTAATCTGGGCTCTGTGGTGCTGCAGCTGAAGAAACTGGGTATTGATGACCTGGTGCACTTTGACTTTATGGACCCACCAGGTTAGTATGGAAAAAATACTATTCTGATTTATTTTTTGGCTTAAGAAGACACATGTCTAGTCAGTCCCATGAAGACATGAAACTCTGCTATAAAATCTATTGTATATTCAGTTGAACTGTGGTTGTTTCATGTACAATATCAAATCTGTGTTGGCTATGTCACTTGGGAGCTTGGGGGAAAAACGACAAAGCAAAGATAAAATGATCTTGGCAGATAACAAATACTGCATAGTGAATGTTGGGAGATTTGAGTATAAGCGCTCTGACAGACATGGATTACACAGTAGCTTTGTTGTGCAGTTTTTATTCACACTTAAGTTTAGATTATTGCTGTTCAAAGTGCGCCAATAGAGTGATGTGTGGAGTTAGCATTCTGGCTGATCAGTCCATTTATGTTTCTGTCTCTGTATTTCATATTCCTTGTACATTTGAGTCATGCTGGATCTGGGCCAAAAAACAGACTGACTTTCATTGAAGTGCCAAGTTATGGCATTCTCCAGGATAGTGTGTGTTCCCGCGGAGACCACCCCTCCTTTCCCCATCCTTAACCTCACCCTCCCTCCCCCCTTTTCTCGCCATAATATAGTTTTCATCTCACCTCTGAGATTAAACTCATCTCTCCCCTCTCCACCGTGGCAAACGCCATTTTGAGAATGAAATTGGTTACATCAATAGCAGCACTATCACCTTGGCTATTGCCTTCCCTTTTTATTCCTCCAGTGAAACGTGACTGACCTCCACCCCCACATTTCTCACAAAACGCAAGGGTAAGCGTCAACATATGGGATTGGCCTTGTCTGCTGATTCTAACTGGGAACAGTGGGGTGAAGGAAAAAGGGAGGATTATCTTTTGTATATTTTGATCCACTCATGGCGAAAGGTTTCTTCTAACTACCCCCTTAGACCACTGGAAACCAGAGCTATTTG
The DNA here is from genome assembly GCF_008692095.1 of Etheostoma spectabile. Lineage (NCBI taxonomy): Eukaryota > Metazoa > Chordata > Actinopteri > Perciformes > Percidae > Etheostoma > Etheostoma spectabile. Next base: position 904,405 of record NC_045751.1, read on the forward strand.
TGTGTAGCGGATGAAGTCTGCTTTATGTGTGCTGGAGTTCCTGGACACAAGCTTTATAGCATCTAGTTACAGTGGATCAATTTTGATGCGCTGTGTCAAAGGCCCACCCTTTAGAGTAAATGGACAGGTCAGAGTAAAAAATAAACTATGAAACAGTGTACATTAGTTTTGAAATTAATTTTTTGTTGTTGGTTGAAGTGCTTTTAATTCATTGTGGCAGAGCCTAGCAAACACACGTTTTGTATTGTTGTTCCTTAAGTTTAAATTTCAGTTGACTTTGAGTTTAGGTATTGTCTCCCTGATGATCAACAATATGTCCCCAAAAGCCAGTGGCTGTTTTCCATTTCAGCTTGTCCATCAGCTCAATGGGAACCTTGATTTTTCCTTTTACTGTGGGATGCTCAAATATATTGTTTATTTCTCTCTTTGCTTACCTCGCTCCTCGCTCACTAAACACAAGAGCGACAGTGTGAGCCAGCCAACGAAATGGAAAATCCAAAAGAAATCAGTAGCGATTTACACAAGGACTTGGTTGGGTGGGATCATTTACCTAGTGACATTTCCAAAGAAGTGCCTTTCGAAGCCAATGTGGTTTAATGTGCCTTTAGCATTTCGTCTCATTGATTTAGCCCTTGGTTAATATATCAGATTCTTGCGTGTGGAGGCAGTCAATACTTACTTTCTGATGAGCCGTGTTGTGTGTGTGTGTGTGTGTGTGTGTGTGTGTGTGTGTGTGTGTGTGTATATTGAATTTCCACACTGGTTCATCATGCTAGGAGTACTTGGAAATCAGATTCTCACCTTTTACTTAGCCCCATACAAGCCATTGGTGTGGTAAGTAATGTGGCCAGCACTCACTTTGTGTAAAAAAATAATAAAAAAATAAAAAGTAACTTTGATGCCCCAAATCAATATTTGTTAATCATAAAGAAATGCCTCCCTGCTGTTAGAAATTGAATTTCTTTGGGGGGGGGGTACTCTAGAGAAATGAAAGTGAACAAGCAGCGCAGCCAGTGTTTGAAGCTAATTTTCAGTTAACATGCAACTGGTCATTAGGCTTCAGCTCTCGGGAGCCAAAGGTCAATAATTGCATCTGGAGGAAAAAATCTTTTAACCAAGCGGTGGAAGCCTTTTGTGTTGAAGCATTAAGTAGAAAGTTCCCCTGTAATTGCATGAGTTGTTTAGGATTGCCTGGGCGGATGATGAAAAACGAGCTTTGCCGTGATTACTTCTTTGCTAAGTTGATGTCTAGCATAACTCATAACAGGCCTGCACAATTTGGAAAAAAATACGAATCACAATGTTTTTGCTTCGATATGGATATCACGATTTTTTGCCATGATTCTTTTGACCATGACAAAACAAATTGGCAGAACTGAACCAATGTTATTATAGTTTGGAATTTTTCATTAGTTTTCAATTTTACTTCATTTTAACTTTTGGTTTTCAAATTCATTTTAGTTTTAATTAGCTTTTAAAGCGGGTTTGCTAGTTAAGTTATTTTTTGAAATGCTCAGTTTTAGTTTAGTTTTATTTGTTTAGTTTTAACAGACATCAACTGACTAAAGGAGACAGACATCAACCGACTAAAGGAGGTGGACATCGACAGACTAAAGGAGACAGACATCAACCGACTAAAGGAGACGGACATTGACAGACTAAAGGAGACGGACACCGACAGACTAAAGGAGACGGACACCGACAGACTAAAGGAGACGGACATCGACAGACTAAAGGAGACGGACATCAACAGACTAAAGGAGACGGACATCGACAGACTAAAGGAGACGGACACCGACAGACTAAAGGAGACGGACACCGACAGACTAAAGGAGACGGACACCGACAGACTAAAGGAGTAGGACACCAACAGTTGTTTTTGGTTCTGGGATCGGCGGCTTGGAGTTCTCCTTTACCTTGTTAAGCTAAGCTAGGTTGTGTTTTTTTTCTCATATGTAGGCTACTTTCAAATTCATGGGATGTTTCCCTGTAATAAACTGTCCACATATGTTACCACCTTCCACTGCAAGGCACTTACTGACACAGTCAGTAAGTTCCGACTTTCGGTATTGCCATGACGCCAGGCAAGCCATGGAATGTCGGAATTTCTGGGTTCCCAGTCGGAAACTACACACGTCTACGGTCAGAAGGATATAACTTTATTTGCTCTATGAAAGACATTGACAAAGACGAAAACTAAGGATATTTACTCAATAATTTTAACCAAACAGATTTCTTTGGCACCTATAGCACATTACTCATCACTACAAGCCTGTAAACATACGCTTCATTGAAGAGAAGGGAGAGCATTGTAGCGCTTGGAAGCACTTTAAGACCTATTTTAAACAGTCTGTCTCACAGAAGAAAGTAGTAGCGTTTGTGATGCATTCGGCTCGTAAAATTAAATGAGAACCAAAGTCATTAAAAGAAAAAAAATCGATTGTGATTTTATAACGATTAATCGTGCAGCCTAACTCATAGTCATCTCACACACACACACACACACACACACACACACACACACACACACACACAGCCTTCTCACTTTGATTGACCTCATGCTCCCTGCCACTAAAACAGCCTGCTTTTGTTTGACTGTGTCGTTTCCTAAGTTGCGTCTGTCTTCTATTGAAGGTCCGTGTACAGCCGCTGTTTTATCAGCTTTTCTCTCGGGTTGCTTCTTGATTCATATTTGGTTGTTCAGATTGCAGATATCTTTTTACTGAGCAAACAAGCAAGCTCATGTCCCAAACTAATCTTTTGCCATTTATTTGCTTGACTGTTATGTTGTACACATATTTGACAGTTTACAAAAAAAGAAAATAAATCAAGATTCCTCCTTGGAGCTAATTTAATTGGATTTTGAAAACACCAACAGGAAATCGGGCATAATTTCTAAATCCTTAAACAGCCACATTTAACATACATCGCTAAGCAAAGTGCCAGACCCTCCTTGAAATACTTAAGTTCCATCTAATTTTAAATGCCAGAGTAGTAAAATGTATTATCTGGTGTGAATGTGAAGATGCCAAGACCTAAATAATACTCAGATTAATCCATAATGAACATAATCATTAGTTGATTATGTTCATTATTATTGATTAATCTGACTATCATTAGTTAAATTACTTGTCCATTAAAATAGCACCCAGCCCAAGGTGGCTTCTTTAAATGTCTCATCTGATCTAAAACTTCAGTTAACAATCATGGCTATTAATCAATCCTGCCATACACATGCCTGTGAAAAGGCTTCAAATCGTTCTTCTCAAGGAAAAAAAAGAGTTTGGGAAATTGTTCTATCTCTGTCGTCTGTGTTTTGCCCGTGGGCTTGGAACAGTTGTTAATGGCCCATCTCCCCCATTCTGTCTTCCCCAGCCCCAGAGACCCTGATGCGAGCCCTGGAGTTGCTGAACTACCTGGCGGCGCTCAATGACGGTGGTGACCTGACGGAGCTGGGCTCCATGATGGCAGAGTTCCCCCTGGACCCCCAGCTGGCCAAGATGGTCATCGCCAGCTGTGAATTCAACTGTTCAAACGAGATCCTCTCCATCACGGCCATGTTGTCAGGTAATGCTCAGGCTGTGTTGGTCTGAGCTGCTACTCTCTCCATTTCCTGTGCTCATGGGCCGTGCTTCAGAATTGACCAATGAGCTTAAAGGAAATATACTGAGCAGCTTCTTTCTACTTCCCGTACATGTATTTGTGTTCTTTGACCCTTCTTTTTTACTTTAGTTTTGCCCTTATCAAATTTGACATAGAACTGACTTAATCTGTATGAACAATAGATAAATCCCAGAAATTGAAAACTCTGAAGAAGTGCAGTCAAGTCAGTGGTGTCAGCTATTTGTGAGAAAGGGGAAAATACTTGTCTGTACAAAATGTATAGGTGTAGCTGTAGCAGCACCAGCATGCTACAGCAGTAATTGCACGTTAGGCTTGCCAAAGCAGAATGCTGCTCATTGAGATGAATCTTGACGCCTTTTGAAGGGAGTGCGAGGGTCTTTTGAGAGTGGGGAAATGGATTTAACTAGCTGTTTGGACGTGGTGTGCACTTAAAGCAGGTGTTCCAGGACAGCAGGTTTTTGCTGAGTTCATTAGAGTAAGCAGCGAAAGTACACCTGAGAACACTGCCGCCACAGCAACTAACCAAGAGACTCAATAAATACAGCTTTTAAAACCACAATTAATCAGGGTTGACTTTAAGCAAGTTCACAGAGGGTAGATTGCAGAACCAGAGTCCCCTGGATCAACTCTTCACCACTGATTTATCTTGCTTGAGTGTCGCTTCTCTAAGATGGGTGTATAAAGCCATACTGTAGTGCAGCAGGAAGGAGAAACCCATGCTTCTCCCCTTCTCTTTGACCCTCCACCTCCCCTTTTCCTACCATAAACACTTCACAATTCAGTGTGCCCTGTGAAGTGCTCTGTGCCTCTTGAGTTGAGGCCTTGTTCCTCTCTGTGGGATTTGCTTAACTTATCCCTATGGGCGGCGTGTTGGGGCCTATACCAACCTTGTTTAGTCCCACAGTGCTTCGTCCGACCCACGGAGGCTAAGAAGGTGGCCGACGAGTCTAAGATGCGCTTTGCCCACATCGACGGAGACCACATGACGCTGCTCAACGTCTACCACGCCTTTAAACAAAGTGAGTGTCCCTTTCATGCACACTTGCTTCACTGAAAAGTTGTCTTTATTTGTCCCTAACCCTAAATTGGCCCTGTCACACACAGACCACGACTCTACTCAGTGGTGCTATGAAAATTTTGTCAACTACCGCTCGCTGATGTCAGCAGACAACGTGCGGCAACAGTTGTCCAGGATCATGGACCGCTTCAACCTGCCGCGGAAGAGCACTGAGTTCAGCAGCAGAGACTACTACACCAACATCCGCCGTGCGCTGGTCACTGGCTTCTTCATGCAGGTCAGTCACACCAGTGTCCCTTGCTGAAGTGCTCTTGGAAGTATATTGCGTTTGTATTATTCTGCATTAGTAAACATTTTGAACTGGCTAACCTTAGCTATGTAGTATCCCTGTTCTTTAAAATTAATGTCAATACACCATTAAAGGTCCCCATTATTATTAATTTTTGTTTATCTGTGCAAATTCAGTCTTTGTCCAGCTCCGCTGCTATTCCGATGCTCATTGAAGTTTGCTATTATTGGGTTTGAAGTGTTTTTGTCCAAAGCCCAGTGCTGACTGAAAATGCAGCTGAGATGTTAATTGTAATGGATAACCACCTTTAAAGTACACACACACAGAGCTGCTTTGTTTTTAACACATAAAAAGAAATCACGTCAATTTGCTCCACGCTCAAGGAAACAAATGGCATTTTGCGAGCAGCCATTTTCAGGGCTACCTGAAACAAGCAACCTGACAAGTTGAATTATGGTGTTAATATTTAAATATTTGTCAACATTAACCTTTATCTTGGAGACAAATTTGCGGCTCGTGTTGGAGCTTTCACAGCATTTGTGAAATCATGTCTTTGTCGGGAAAGGCCTTTATTGAGACTGATTGCCTTGGTTAATCACAACAGCCACTTCGGCTTCACCTAGCATCTACAAAGTAGGGAGAATCGCTCACGGCCCAGTTACAAACAAGTTGTTCTTTACCGCCAGGCTGCTTTTGTATCAGAATCAGTTAATTACTAATGCGATTTTGATGGGGTCTCTACTGTGAAGTTACCGACCAAAATTTAATTCAGCACTAATATGAGATGGTCCTTCTCCGTGAGTGTTTGTAACGCGCGATGACCCTCTTCTCTCTCTCGGGTGCCAACAGATCGCTCACCTGGAGCGCACAGGCCATTACCTGACGGTGAAGGATAACCAAGTCGTCCAGCTGCACCCATCCACTGTGCTGGACCACAAGCCGGAGTGGGTGCTTTACAACGAGTTTGTGCTGACCACCAAGAATTACATCCGCACGTGCTCCGACATCAAACCAGAGTGGTAAGTTTCAGTTGGAGCATATTTTTGATATGAAGACAGTTATCAGAAAGAAATGGTTTTAATTTCACAAATGGTATTTCCTTGTCTTTTCTTTTTTTTTCATGCGAGTGAAAGTACAAAAAAAATCTACAAATGTGTTATCATTTTATTTTGATAGCTTGACTTATAGATAAAGGTTTTTTTCTTACATAATTACTTAATTGTTTGTGTACATCTGGGATAGTGTGTCACACTAGTGCATAAACTCTTTTTTTTTTTAACTCTGTTTGTTTTTTTAACTTTTTCTTACGTTTTTGTTGTTTTTTAATGTTTGTCACTTTTTTTTACTTTTAACACTATGTAACACTAACTTATTAACTTTAGTTTTACAGTTATTTTTGGACTTTATGGTGAATAAACCTAATTTTTAGGAAATTAAACCTAATGTTTTAGTTAGAAAAGCAGAAATTAGGAATTATTTAAACTAAAATTAAAATAATGTATGTTAATGGATAACCATAGACTGGAATATGTCAACTTTTACTCAATACTATTTCAAAACCACTTCAATGTTTTTCTTCATATGCTATATATAAATATATATTATAAATTGAATAAGACGCCCCAAAATTAATTAAAGTAGAGATGTCTACTTGCCAAAGAGCGTTGTGTGGAATCAATCATGTAATTTTGGGTAATTAAAAACAACATTAATAAAGGAAAACGGGTCAGTCTGACCCAAGGACAAACTGACACAATCACTTCCTGTACATTTAGAAAATATGTTTTATTTATTTTTCAAGTAAACACTGAAGACTATTTTTGTGACTGTTTACTTGCTTTTTTTCCTAGGCTGGTGAAAATTGCCCCGCAGTACTATGAGATGGGTAACTTCCCCCAGTGTGAAGCAAAGAGACAGTTGGAGCGTATCATTGCAAAAATCTCATCCAAGGAACACACTCAGTACTAAGAAGGTTTGCATGTGCTGCAACGTCATCCTCAGCATCTGTACAAAGTAAAACCTAAACGAATTTGAGCAGTCTTATTTTATTTGGCTTCCACCAACAACCTAATTTTGAATTCTATTTTTGTCTCACTGTGTGTAATGTATATTTCATGATGATTGATGAATTGTGTCCTTTAAGGGCCCCCTTGTTATTTTTCTTTTGAAGCCCAAAGGGTTTAGCAGTGCACTACCAGAAAGGAACTGTAAATGAGCAGTTATCTGGAATTTAGTCATAAACCATTTTGATTTAAAGCATGATATTTCATGTAAATTTAAGCATTCCTCTCTAAGACATAAGTCACAGCTCGGGATTCTCGGCTGTTTTGCTTCTCCTGCTAAAAACGGCATAAGTCCGTGGAAGCTTTTGAACAAATATCATTCTAAAAAGCTGTAGTTTGAGGCAGACATAATGTATTGTTCTCTAGTCATGGAGATACTGAGAGGGGTACTTTGGTCACATTTCCTGTCGCTATTCAACTTAATAAAAAAGACTTTGTAATAAAACGTTTTTCCAGTGTCAGCATTAAAATAACAGGATAATCTGTAGTTTAAGGTTTTCTCACACACACACACACAAACAGAGCAATCACGTTTTGACCTGCCAAATCCTGCTCGTTTCCTGGCTCTTTAGGGAAGTTAAATCTTCTTACTGGGATATTGATAGCTTCAGAAACAGTTGGAGTGAGGGGGAATGTTAATTACAAATGTTTCAGAAGAAGATCAGTGTGAAATCCCTGCTGTGCTGGAGCCTGTTCTGGCTGTGCTGCTTTGTGTCAGCGCCTCTCTAAAGTGTAAGGTAAAGCTTGCAGGGAGAAGCATAAATTCTAGCAGCGATATAGAAAATAACTAGAATAATGGTCAGTGACATAACTTGAATGCGTACTTAATTCTAGAGTCAAACCACGGCTGTCAGGTTAAAATTGAACTTGCAAGAATTCCTTAGCAACAATTCCTTAGGAAAGTTGGATGAGTTCTGACAAACTTTCTTGGAAGGCTTTCCTCTCTCATTCTGTGGGTCAACACTTAAACGAAGCAAGCTGCCTGTGAGTGGCGGAGCGTGACTTCCATGAACAGTGTGATAAACCGGACTCGTGAGAGGCCTGAGCATCCTGCTCCTACAATCTCAAAGAACTGGTTACTGCTACTTTGCAGCTGCCAGTTAACAGTGTGTCTTATGTTGTTTTCTTAAACATAACCACTTGGCTTTCAGAGAGTACACTTGCAACTTTGTAAAGGTGCACTCTTCCCCCCCCCCCCTTCCACAGATAACAGTCAATATACTATTCATGAGCAGTACTCCACAGCCAGTGGAAACATTGTGTAACATCTTCCGTGGCTCTGGATGGGCTTCGTCAAGTCTGAGAAAATAACTGAGGCATTTTAGCTCAGACTTGGAGACGTACAAATTTAAACAAAGTCTAAATTCCAAATTGGGGACTTGGTGTTTAAAAAAGGTGGGCATTTATGAAGCAGGGAAGATCTAACTAAAAGTTGGACCTACGGTTTTTAACCTGTCTCAAAAGGCCTTTCAACTTTTAAAGAAGACATTTTAAAAGCCGTGTTCCACTTGCTTGGATTTTGTGTTTTTTGAGATGGGACTTAATTGTTACTAGGGCTGCAGCTAACAATTTTTTTTTATAATTGATTAATATGCCAATTACTTTTTGCGAATAAACAATTACAAGGTACCTCCACCAATTTTACATATTAAAGTCTGTTTACATCTGAAAACCAGAGCGGCACAACGTCCGATATATGGCCTTGATTGATGGCGATTGAGTCTGCGTCTCCGGCTGGATAGGCTATTCTTTCTGTGTGGAAAGTTGGAAGCACGGGAAAGCAATATAATTCTTTTATCAACGAAGTTTGAGCTCTACCTTGTCTGGGCACAATGACAAATGCAAATCAAAGACCCTCATTTTGTTTTCATAGGTTTCTTACATCACCTTTTTAAAAAGCAATTTCTTTAACTGCTTCTAATCCAGATTTCTTTTTGTTCAGGTAGCCTTTATGATAGCCTAACCTTGCCTTAGTCTGTTCTGTATCTCAACTTTACATCAATTATAAGGGAATATACATAACATTGACCTGAGGATAGAGGCAGAAATGCACCACTAAGCATTTTTCACAATCTCTGTAGTGTCTGGAAGTAGACGGGCAGAGATACAAGACCTGCTAAGGGAGTATTTAAATTAAGCCTGCAGATTGTGTTATATGCTAAGTCAGGAAATTAGCATGTGTGCTTTAATATTTGTGGACTATTGGGAGACAAGTTTTTAAGTGGATGGCCTTTTGCTTGGGAACGTACACAGAACCACAAAATGGTGCCGGGGAGATTAGTCTCTCCAAAGTGAAGCCAATAGAAAACCCATTAGTTTGAGCTGATCTGGAAATTATATTGAATTGATCCTGAGGTAAGAACAGTTTTTCAAGCTCAATACTTCCCATTGATTCACACTGCCATAATTACAAATGAAAATTATAATGTCTCCAAGTTGTTTTTTGTGAGTGTCTGATAAGAGGGTGCACAACGATTGCATGCAGTCCTACTTGTGCTTAACCATACAGTATACATGTAATGGCTGTATGGTGTTATTAAAAATTGAATTCTGACAGAGTTGGAATGAGTCTATCTGGAGTTCATCTTTTTGTTGAGCTGTTTGAGCTGAAAACTTATTTGAGGTCAAGGATATACTGTACATTTCCTCGCACAGCTGCTCATAACACACTCATCCTAGCACGCTGGGCTGATGTTAGGGGCCATTTTATGTGGTTCCTTGACAGTAACTCAAGAAAAGTAGCAAACACAAACAAATATCAGACAGGTATTGTTCAGCGTGTTCCCAAACGGTGTGAATCACCACCCCGCTACAGCTCAATCTCCTGCCACCCACAGAGTCCAGTATAGTGCCTCATCATCATTTGAGGCCGTGGGTAGGGAACTTTATTGCAGAACACCTCAGCGTTTCAGGAAATCCATCCCCCTCCACCCAGTCCTCCTCCCATCCCACGCCGGTCCCCCCCCCACCACCAACGCAACGCAGCCACCAATCGGAGTTGAGACAGGTGTCTTATCTCCATCACACAGCACAAGCACAGCCAATCTTCCAGGAAGATGGCGACTGGAATGTGACAAATCCATCTGTCCTGGTTTGAATTTGTATGCTAATTTGAAGTAATAGCCCCTCTGGTGACAGTGCAAGGGAACAATTCAATCATGCCATCTATGACAGTTGCTTTCCAGCCTTCTCTGTGATATGGGAGTATATGCACGTACTGCCGGGTTAGGCTTGATAAATTGGTTATGTAGGGGAGATGTGGCATGTAGACTGCATGTTCAAAATGGGCTGCCAGTTTGAAATGAATAACGTAACTACTGAAGGCACCTGTGCTGAAATGTGCAGCCACTACCTGTCAGCAGAGGGGAAACAATATTTGATTTGACCTCATTTATTTCCCCCTCAACGCAGCCAGATTGGTGGCTGTCCTGCACTTTCACCCAATTTCCCCACCACAGCCTACATGAGATATTGTGTGAACAATAGAAATATCCCCACATAAAATCACACCAACACAATTGTTACATTGTCACACTGAATTATCTCAGGCTGTTGATTTGAGTCTGTGAAACGCTTTCATGTGTCACTGGGCAGAAGAAGAAACGGCTCAGAGAAGGCCCGCAGAAGATACAGACAGGCACACAAGTAGACAAACAAGCTGAGCTATGCCATATATTCAAAAGGAAGCCAGCTCTGTGATTTGTGATTTCTCTTGTGCCTTGGCACTCCCCTGCACTGTGCAAATGTATGGCACTCCATAATCTTTAAATTAATCTACACAGCACAGGACAGATTATGGTTGATGGTGACAGATAAGGCTAAAGAACAAACCACTCTTCATTTTGCTTGCATCAGTCTTTTTCTTTTTCCTCCAGATCAAGGCTTGCTTTCTTCCAAGGGACTGAGTTGGTTGACCACATTTTCCCCCCAATAACGCATTTCCTTTGAAATATGCAACACAACAATCAAAACCTGCAAGTCTCAGAGAAAGCTCAAAGCCTTGCAAAATCTTTTATTTATTACTACTCAAAGGCGTAGCATTTTAATGCATTTTTATTCCATGATTTGCAGTATTAACCCTGCTAACAAGCCTCGTGAGAATTAACCGGATGAAATATGTAGTCTGCGTCATATGGCCAATCTCTACAGGGGGACATTCACCGTTGTTCTGTCTTTCTATTCTCTCACTACTGCAGTGAAATCTTGACAATTTCTCCAGGAAAAAGAAAATGTACAGAGCTGTGCCAATTGACCACACTTCAAACGGGTGCAGATCATGCGTGGCAAACACATCTGATCAAACAAGGAGGCCAGCAAAGTGAGCTGATGAACAAAAGGGCCGTCTAACTGCATGGCGCTCACGTCACAATGAATAGTGTGCTAAAAGACAGCTCTCCAAATGAGCTCTGCCAGCAGCCTTCCTTGTAAAGTTTGCAGTGAACTAAAAGATTTTCTGTGCTCAGCATGGCTGCACGTGGATAACAATTTCTGTAGTAATATTGTACTGGTTTTGTTCTGTTGTCTTTCGCACAATGCTCTAAAATAATGACAATCTATTTTTTGACTTACGCTTTACAAATATATTTATTTTAGTCAGGCAGGCTTTTAATCCATTATAATGGGCTTGTTCAAAACTTGCGTCTCATAGTCTGTGTTAAATAATAGAATAAAGAAGGTTTTTGGGATGATGCTTTATGCAACTAAACCTTTTGAATTTGCTATGCATTAAACATGAATTTTCCATCTTAAAAAAAGTGTGACATGTAAATAGTCTCTAAGCCCAGGTGCAGTTCAACTCTTGACTGACAATGAATGGATGTAGACACACAGCATACAGTACATACACACAGAACCTCTCCACCATTCTTCAACCCAGTGAAAATCTTCCATCAGATGGTAGACCTCTGTCCTTCTCAAATGTGGACAGACAGCTCCCTCTATTACAGCAGTGGTAGTCCTGGCTCCAGAGTACTAGCTCTTTTCAATCCCAGCAGCTCGTTTACTGCATTCATCTGGTGGCTCACATTTAAATCAGCCTCTTGAAGATATGAACCAGCATGGCTCGTCTTTTGAAGCTGCATTGAAGCCTGTGGCTTATTGATCAACTGCACAGTGTATTCACAAGTGGTCAGCAAACCTTAGGTTTTAGCCTATCAGGTATACGGTTGGTATACTACATTGACATGTATGTATCAGTGTATGGTGTAATGTATGATCAGAGGTGGAAAGGAATGAATTGCAAATACTCGCCTTACTATTGAGTAGTTTTTTGTGTACTTGTACTTTTTAAATTAATTTATTAAATCTGAAATTTTCCTTTTCCTTAAGTATGTATTGTTTAAAGAATTGTACTTTGCTACATTTTGGAAAAAAAAACCTCTGAGGAAACAACTGCAGTGAAGGATGGGCAGGATTGGTAGATTGTGTTCACTGGCGCTAAAAACCGAAGGATTGAGACGGACAGCAGTTAGACACCAGTGATGCAGACCAAGCTAAAAAAGGAAATTCAAAATTGTTAAATCCTGCTGACGTTGAACTCAATAGAAATGAAGTAAACCTGAATTTTGTGCTGTTAAATAAGGCAGGTAACTAAAGTGAGAAGTGAATAAAGTACACATTGTAGCTTCTAAAAGTGAGTTTCAAGAAGTAATGGGAGGTTTTAGCATACGTTTTGAAAGAACTTTACAGTGGCTTGAGAAAATATACACACCCATGATAACAATGATTAAAAAGAGGAATAAAAAAACATTTTTTAAAAATTGATCTTAATGCCTTAATTCAAAAAATTTAGGAAAATCCAACCTTTTAAGGACACCAATTTTCTTTGTGAATGAATAATCCTTAAAATACAGGGAGCATAAGTATACGCCCCCCTATGTTAAACTCCTATAGCGGCAGGCAAATTTTTATTTTTAAAGGCCAGTTATTTCATAGATTAGGATACTATGCATCCTGATAAAGTTCCCTTGGCCTTTGGAATTAAACTACCCCCACCATCATCACATACCCTTCGCCATACAAAGAGATTGGCATGGTTTTATGGTTGTATACTTATGCCCCCTGTATTTTAAAGAAGAACGTTTATTTATAATACATTATTCATTCACAAAGAAAATTAGTGCCCTTAAAAGGTTGGATTTTTCTAAATTTTTTTAATAAAGGCATTAAGATCAATTGCCAAAAGATGTGTTTTTTTATTCCTCTTTTTAATCAACTTTAGCATTGGTGTGTAAACTTTCTCAAGCCACTGTAGGTCTAACATTTTAACTTTCATATCAGTATTTCATCTTAATTAAATTTCCTGCATTGTTTGTATTTGTTTGGTGTTATTAGACCTCTGCTCAGGTTGAAGCTAGGCAGAATTATGCAAGGAATTACATAATGTCCCCAGTTTCTCTGTACCACAGTAATAATAAAGGTGTGTTACCCCTAAGTAACAGGGGACAAAGGAAGCCGTCATTCAAACATGCCCACACAGTCCTGAGACAACACCTATGTGTGTGTACTATTACTACTATTACATTGTCGTATTTGTCTGTTTCAAATACACTTTAAAACATTTAAAAGTAACGTGATTCTTGGTGTTTCATTCCTGTCACACAAATACATCATTTGTATATTCAAGCTAAATGTTTTGCAAGTTGTTGTCTATTTTTTGGTTCCCTCCAGCTTGCGCAAAGTTTAATTCAAAGCCTGTATAAGTTATAACAAATATTAAGAGTTATTCGGCTGCACTCTTTTTTATAGCATGATTTTGTAGGTTGTAGGTAAGTGACACCAACAAGTCAAAGAAAATGTGGAGTATTTCTTATTTTGTGTCTAAAGCAATCAGAAATTATTATTTAACATGAATCCAAGCCACTCCAGCACAAGGGTCACAGCATAGTAGTGGTGTCCATAGCATGGGCACAACTTGTTGCTAGTAAGCCCACAATGCATTGCTGCACATTTGATGACATTTTCTAATCAGCAGCAGGTCAGTGACAATGCAAAATGCTAATTAATGATTTAAAAGTGTCCAGAATGTCACTTTAGTAGTAGCCTTGCAGTAGTGTAGCAAGGAATAATGAACAAGTGAACTAAGGAGTGATTTTGGACCAGTTTGTTTTAAATTGCAGCCATTCAACACTACTGCCGCTTGAGCACCAGGTAAATTTAATCAAGAGAAAGCTAGCTATTTAGCTAACTAGCTTAGTACCGTATGTTCACGAGCACATTTGTGGGGTGACAGGAGAGATAACAAGAACAACAGTCATTTTAACACTGACATTTAGCTATAAAGTGGAATTTAGCTAAATGACCACGTTAGGGACACTCATAACCCCGCGGCTGACACCCACCGGTGGTCCGCGGACCCTGCTTTGGGAACCATCACCCTCGAAAGCATCACTCTATTTTTTGGGAGAAGACGCTCACGTGACGGGGAGAAGCCAGCAGCCAGCACACCGCCGCTGTTCGTTTGACAGCTTCCACAGCGCCGGACGGAGAAGCAAGCGGGGCAGAGGGACACAGACAAAGAGACACTCGTCGAGGGAAGACAAATAGAAGACACAGTCTCCTTTTGCAACATACGAACTCCACAGACTCCTCCAACCGAGACGGCTGGCACACGCCATGGACGGTTATGCCCGGACCGAAGATGAGAGCTTCTCCTCCTGCCTCCTGAACCTCACCTGGGAGAATTGCTACGAGCAGGTAGGACACGACTCTCTCCAACATAACGCTATCATATCACTTTCGGCAACAACAACAACAAAAAAGCGTACAACGAACATGCTCTGATAAGAAAATAGTCAAATAAGTTGTAACGTTACAGGATGTCCCGAGTGAGTAGCCTGCATGAGGAAAGTTCACAAAACTTCACAAAACTTCGTTCTCCTTTTAATTAATGATCCGCAAAAGGCTCCTGAATACCCTCTTTCCATTTCGTGTATTTTTCTACCAGGTATGTTTCACACTTTTGCTGCTTGACATTACAGTTCTAACTAAATGAAGAAGTAAGACTAAGAGCCCCAATGTGTCCAAACTACTTTTCTAAAGGGTTGTCTCTCCGAACTTCCACAGCGCTCTGTAAAATGGGCTCAAACATCCTGCCCTTGAAATCAATAATAAATAAACCTAGTAGACAAAATAAATCTTATGCCAGGAATTCTATAAATAAATTAGAGATGAGCACAAACTTGGCATTCCTTTTGAAGTAAGCTATCTGAAACGCTTCAGTATTATGTGGACTCATAAGACGCATCATATCCCTGTGTCTGGAGACCCATGGGGTTGCCAGGTAGGTGTTAAAATCAGGTAATGCAAACTTGGATTGGACCGAGTTTGTTGTTGTTGAGAATATAATTGGTGCTGGGCCTGTTCTCTCACACAGCAGAGCAGCAGTGGTGTCTGTAGATAATTACCTAATTCCTCCGTCTTCCCTCAAGTTTAATCAGTTCTGCCTTTAAAATACACTTATCGTGCTGTATGAAGTCTCTCCTAATTCTCACATTCTAATTTGTGTGAGGAATGTGCGAGGCTAAAGTCATCTGCCACAAGAATGCCAATGAAATCATTATCTGAATGCTAAGAGGGCTCTCAGCTATTTATCAATTTTTTCTCATTGATTGATGGCAAAATATTCGTACAGTGATTTTAATGGTAATTTACATGAATGCCACCATGAGAGCTCAGGATAGGCTACAGAATATGTATTTTTGTGTTATCAGTATACAGGTTGCAATTCAGCGGATGAGGACTTTTAACAAATTCTTCCGTGGTTTAGTGGACCACCATTTTGAATTACAAGTAATCACAAATTAAAGAGGATTAGGCTCTTAAAGCTCAAGCCTGTGATTGGCTGTGCTAAGAGTCATTTTGTAACAGTTGTTTAGGCACAGAAAACAAAAGCCACACTAAATATGATTCAGAAGTCATTGTGAATGGCAATTTAAATGTGCAACGGTTAAGCTTCAGAAGTTTCTTCTGCAAAATGGATTTAGACACGTCATACATTTAGAAATTTACAATACTTATATCCACAATGAATTATTGACTAAGCAGCATAGATTGTAGTTGGATTCACACCCATCACTTGTGTTCAACTTGAACGGAGGGTTGAAAAGTAGAAGAAAATGTGCTTTAAATTGATCTAAAAACATGACAGCCAATACATTTGTGGAGTGCATAATTAAATAGTCCACTCCTTGATTAGCTGATTATAAGAAAATAAATCACCAATCATTTTAATCCATTCATGTTTTAAGTCAATTACCAAGCATAGAAACTGAAGATTGGCTTGTTCATCTTCTCAAATGTGTGTAGTTGCAGCTTCTCTATGTTATATGATACTGTGAATTCTGTTAATCTTTGGGTTTGGACCCTTGGTTGGACAAACCAAACAGTTTAAATTCAGTTTTACTTTACCATCATTATATGTGGGAACAACGAATCATGGTCTTGCCTTTCCAGGATAGTGCAAGTTGCCTTGCCATTTGTCAAGACAATTTAACTTTTTCTGACATTTCGTAGACTAAATGATAATAAAAATGATCGTTAGTGGCAGGCGGCTCTACATTTCTGTGTCACATTATTAGTTAATAAAATCTGGTCTCCCTCAAAAGCTTGCATGTAATCTCCCAAATTTCATCTGCTCTTCCAGCATGTTGTTAGCCATGCACATGTCCTCCCTCGCCCTCCCCAAGTCCTACGGCGGGTGGGTAAGTAAATAAATAAATAAATAAGGGAGTAAAGGGAAATGTTGACACAGCCTGTCCTTGTGGCCAGATTATCCACTCATGCTTGAACGCTGGGTATAGGCCCTGCATTATTCAGCCTAAGAAACAGAGACGGGGAAAAACTGTGGAAAATGTGGGTCCTGCCGCAGGAGGGTGTGTGTGTGTTTTGGGGAAAGCGCCTCCACTTTTCCAGGAGCAGACATGGGGATAGCTGAAATGCACGGGGTGGGGAAGATGATGTCTTCGCTTAATTATCAAATGAACTCATTGCCTCTCTCTTTACTCCATCTCTTTCTTTTTCCACTCTCTGCATCTTACACACTCGCTTCCCCCTCGACAGCTTTCTTGGAGGCTGCTGTCCGTGGTGCTGAAAGTTTCATCACACATTTTGTGCATGTCTTTTTAGAATTCCAGGCTCCAGTCCCTGCTCTTCAAAAGCAATGTATTCAGTTTGTTTCGACAAAAAGCGTGCCAGCACTTGGCAGTCCAGCTCAAAAGGGTGAAGCCTATCATTCAAGATGTTTGAAAAAGCTGCAGGTAACGTGGCGTGCTCTCAGAAGCAGTAAGGACTAATGCATTTTTTCATGTGTCTGCTTCTGCCTACAGCATATTTCATCACAGCAAGGCTCAAGTTGCATTACTACTCACTCAATGGCTTGGTTAAATGAAAGCTCCTTGCTCTTATGTACAGTATTTGATCCATGCGAGTCACTTATTTTTTCAGTGTAATGATTCTGTAGCCTGAATCGGTTTAGTGGGGGCACACTTTATTATACTTCTATTTGTTTTGAGCATAGAATGATGTGCTCCACGTTAATTGATAGGAAATTAAAGTAAGATTCATTGTTAATTTGAGTCTGCTATATAGGGTGTCATGGTTAAGTGCTATGAAGTGGCCAAAGTGAGAATGAGCTGAATGATGTCTGATACTGTTGATTTGATTTTTGGAACACTGTGATGTAGTCAATTCCAAATGTTGAATAACGAACCACTGATTGACTGCGGATTGAGTTAGCCCATGTGAATCAGCAGAGGCTCATGATTGTCTCCAAGACGCATGGTAGCAGTGATAAGAAATGTAGTACGAGGTGAACTGGCCATTCCAAATTTAAATTCAAATGAAGAAAAAATGCAGGAAAAACATCAGGCAAAACTTGAAAAAAAAACATATTACCCGTATCATTAACTCACTCGTAGGGCTGGATCCGAATATTCAGATATACTTCGATGGGTAGGTATTCGATTTTCAATTTTGGGATTTGAATATTTGTTTTTTTGAAAGAAATGTGCATGTAGGCTGAAATTCACTGTGGTGTTTAGTAGAGATTAAGCTGCTATCTAATTGTCCACTACAAACAAGCAGTCTGATGTGATTAGAGGTCTGTATGGTTATACTGTATCAGCCTGGTGTCGTTGTCAGGCGATTTGTGAAAGGTAAAGATGGTACAGCTCTGCAGTGTGCATAATGCCAATACAGTGAGGCACTGCTGGCTAAGCATTCCTCAGCACACACTGCGTCGGCCACTAAAACGCAAGACTTTCCATTTGTTTTGAATGCCTACAGCAAAAAGTTGAGTCAGATTCAACTTTTGGAGAAAAACAACCTGCTGTAACCCTGCGGTGGACAATCGTGTAATGGTAACCAGTTGTCAGACTCGGTCCCTATCGTTGTGTGGGAGTCAGAACGTACAGTAACAGGGAACGTCACTGCCTCTATCGCTGCTGCAAAAAAGTTTTAAACACTATGAAGGTAAAAAACAAAACACAAGTGCTGAACTGCCCTGGATTTTATTTAATGACAGGTGACTGTGTCCTGCAACAAGAAAGCAGTCACTTCATCTCTCGCTTAGTCTCTTTTTCTTTCTCTCTTTTTCCATGAAATAAAGCTGCTTTTAGGTGTGGTCGGAAATGTTGGTTTTACATGCCGCTGCTGCTGTCCCTGAAGCTTTGAATATTTGATATCGAAAAGCCTCAAAGCTTCGAAGCTCAACAAATGGTTTTCTGTACTTTTTGTCATGTTTACCTAGAACTAGTCTCACGTCTACAGCTACCCTCAAAAGAGTGTTTCTAATTTCTATGCTGGCACATCTTTACATTTTTTAATTTTTATTATTATTTTTTTTATCAACAAGTGTGTGCTTGCTGAACACGTTTCTTTTAATAGCAACCCACAGGAGCATGGCCTGTCTTGCAGTTTAATGAGAAGCGTGTTGTTCCCTTGCAACATATTGCCAAGATATGGATGGGTAATTATCTAATCAAGACTTTGTGAAAGTGCCGCCGCTTACTCACCGCTGACCTGCTAACCGTCTGCCAGTTTTGCTGCAATGTTTTGATGATGATAAGCTATGTTCACAGATGTAAAAAGGACAAATCTAAAAGCCAACATCATAGCAACATGGTACTTATTTATTTACTGACATGCCGTAGTTGTAGCTGTTCTGTCTCCATGGTAATTTTTTTTAATGATTTAACAAGGAAGTAGGAGCACTAAGAATAGGAGATGGCAAGGGTTTCTTAGCAAAGACTAAAGCAAGTTTGGTGACCACATCATAAACATACACTACCGTTCAAAAGTTTGGGGTCACCCAAACAATTTTGTGTTTTCCTGAAAAGTCACACTTATTCACCACCATACGTTGTGAAATGAATAGAAAATAGAGTCAAGACATTGACAAGGTTAGAAATAATGATTTGTGTTTGAAATAAGATTTTTTTTACATCAAACTTTGCTTTCGTCAAGAATCCTCCATTTGCAGCAATGACAGCATTGCAACCTTTAGCATTCTAGCTGTTAATTTGTTGAGGTAATCTGGAGAAATTGCACCCCACGCTTCCAGAAGCAGCTCCCACAAGTTGGATTGGTTATGGGCACTTCTTGCGTACCATCGAGGTCAAGCTGCTCCCACAACAGCTCATGGGGTTCAGATCTGTGACTGTGCGCTGGCCACTCCATTACCGATAGAATACCAGCTGCCTGCTTCTGCTCTAAATAGTTCTTGCACATTTGGAGGTGTGTTTAGGGTCATTGTCCTGTTGTAGGATGAAATTGGCTCCAATCAAGCGCTGTCCACTGGGTATGGCATGGCGTTGCAAGATGGAGTGATAGCCTTCCTTATTCAGAATCCCTTTACCCTGTACAAATCTCCCACCTTACCAGCACCAACAACCCCAGACCATCATATTACCTCCACCATGCTTAACAGATGGCGTCAGGCATTCTTCCAGCATCTTTTCATTTGTTCTCGCGTCTCAAACGTTCTTCTTTGTGATCCAAACACCTCAAACTTGGATTCATCCTCCACAACACTTTTTCCAGTGTTCCTCTGTCCGATGTCTGTGTTCTTTTGCCCATCTTAATCTTTTTCTTTTATTGGCCAGTCTCAGATATGGCTTTTTCTTTGCCACTCTGCCCTGAAGCCCAGACCCCGCAGCCGCCTTCACTGTAGATGTTGACACTGGTGTTTGCGGGTACTATTTATGAAGATGCCAGTTGGGGACCTGTGAGGCGTCTGTTCTCTCAAACTAGAGACTCTAATGTACTTATCTTCTTACTCCAGTTTGGCAACGCGGCCTCCCACTCTTTTTTCTACTCTGGTTAAAGCCTGTTTGTGCTGTCCTCTGAAGGAGTAGTACACACCGTTGTAGAAAGCTTCAATTTCTTAGCATGTCTCGCATGGAATAGCCTTAATTTCTAAGGACAAGATAGAATGTCGAGTTTCAGATGAAAGTTCTCTTTTTCTGGCCATTTTGAGCGTTTAATTGACCCCACAATGTGTGCTCCAGGAACTCAATCTGCTCAAAGGAAGGTCAGTTTTGTAGCTTCTGTAACGACCTAAACTTTTTTCAGATGTGTGAACATGATTGCACATGGTTTTTCTAATCATCAATTAGCCTTCTGAGCCAATGAGCAAACACATTGTACCATTAGAACACTGGAGTGATAGTTGCTGGAAATGGGCCTCTATACACCTATGTAGATATTGCACCAAAAACCAGACATTTGCAGCTAGAATAGTCATTTACCACATTAGCAATGTATAGAGTGTATTTCTTCAAAGTTAAGACTAGTTTAAAGTTATCTTCATTGAAAAGTACAGTGCTTTTCCTTCAAAAATAAGGACATTTCAATGTGACCCCAAACTTTTGAACGGTAGTGTAGATGTACCCAAATTAAACTTTATTTTAATTCTAAATGAATATGTGACTCACCAGAGGAAGCAACATGCTTTGAGTCCCTATGGAACTATAACATGAATTAGTTGAGTTAAGTTAGATGAGTTAAATCTAATGTAAAGATTTTAAGCAGGAGAAGCTTTTTTACTACACCACCGCGGCCAATCACATACTGTATATTAGTTGAGAGAGAGAAAAAAGATAGTGTTGATGCTTTTTGGCAAAATATCTTTCAGCTTCATCTTCAGTCTTCATCCTGTCTCTGTGAGGAGCTTGTTTAACAGATAAATTAATGTAATCACAATATTAGTTTCCAGAGATATTAATCTGGTTTTCTCGCACTGTGCTGTCTGAATCCTCATCATAGCAGGGGGAGTGCAGGCACTCCAGACTACATTCTTTGATTATGTGTGGGAAAATGTCTTCCTCACCATTGACAATCTGTTGATACCTTGCAAAATCTGAGATGAAAGGAAATGCAGCTTAGACTGTGAAAAATCCTTGCCTTCTCACCGGGAGGTAAAAGTACTCTCACAAACATTGAATTGTACATCTGAAGTGTTATCAATTCCACCTGAAACGGAGGGCCCCGGTGGCAAAGCTGAACCCCTGTGCTTTTGATCGCACCAACAGTGCCTGTAAATAAGTATTTTCCCATCTCCCTCTCTCTGTCTCTCCGTTTCTCTCTCTCTCTCTCTTCCTCCCCCACCAAGGTGTCTGGAGGGGGGGGGGGGTTCCTTTGATTATCTCCGCTGTGGATTAATTGCTTTTCTTAACCTCTGCACAGACGTGCTCCTACACCGCCCCGGAGCCCGCCGCACGCGCCCAGATGGACCCCTGCCAGGAGAAAAACAAACCACACCGTGCCTCTATCTAACCACCTTCTCTCAATTACTGACCTTCATCCTTGCATTTTGCCTCGGATGTTATCATTGGCATGATCAGTGTATTTACTTTGTTTGTTTAGCTAGTTACTTGGCGCACTGCAGCATTCTTGGCTAGATTTGAAGGAGGACTGAGCATGTGTGAGCAGTGTATTCATTTCTAGAAAGAGTCACAGCAGTGGATGAGAAGACTGGTGTTGTCAGTTAAATGTATTGTGTGTCATAAAGTGTCTGTAGGTCACATGTCAAGTGACGTGTGGGGGGGGGGCTTTTGATGCAGGAATATTACACTGCCTTTTTTGGAACCATCCTTATTCTATGATTAAATAGATTTTGGCCTTGAGATGTGCTGGCCAAGCAATTTCAGTCACGTGTTTTTCCCCAACACTGAGTGCTCTTTCCCAAATCACTTTGCCTTTGAGACACGCATGTGCATCTCTGAAAAGATCCCAGCCCCTGAGTCCATACACTGTTATACAGCAATGGCCTGCTTCCTTCAGACTTTGGCCTTTGTTTTCTTCTTTAGGACATGCTGAAAGCACATCCTGGGGCCATCTCAATGATTTATACGCTACATCTTACATGCAGACCACCTACTGTATCTTCACAGTATGGGCAACACTAAATGTTCTCAGAATGATTCAAAGTTTGATTGCAGGAGTAAAGAAAAAGTTCAAATCTTTTTTTTTTTTTTTTTGGTGCTGACTGAGAGTTAAAAATGTCAACATGAAGAAGTTTATGTCTTAGCCTAGAGTTATTTGCAGAAAAGTGTCAGAAATACAGTATAACCTTTCCAGTCTCTGGCGGGAGTTTCATAATCCATAACACTGACTTTTTGGTCTTGGTCTCTCTCCAGTTCATCTTTTTTTTATCTCAATAAGTGAATCCAGACAAACTTCTCTTATAATTTGAATTTTGCATGACTGTTGATGACATTAACGTAAGTGGCTTTAGTTTTTTTTTCTTCTAAACCCTAAAGTGTAGCCTAATTGGTTCAGGTGTTTGAAACAGAGAGCACTGTGGGGCTCCAGTCCAACAGAGATGAGACAACACACACACACACACACACACACACACACA
>NC_045751.1:927267-930050 GCF_008692095.1 Etheostoma spectabile
CACACACACACACACACACACACACACACACTGGGATACACAAATGCAAAATCTGCATGTGAGAACAGACGCATAATGTGCACACTGACTCACTCATTCACTCACAAACGGGCTAGACTCCCTGGACTGTATGGTACAGCGTGGTGTTGCTGATTTTCCCCATCAGCAGAAAGCCGGGATGAGCTGAGCTAATTGAGCTGGGAGGCCCGGCGGGGGAACAGGGCCCCTTCACGCACCGGCTCGTCACTTCCTTTCTTTATCCATCCACCACCGTGTCTTTGGTCCCATATCTCCAAACCACTCTGAGCTGCACAAAAGAAAAATTACTTGCACAATTCAATGTTTCAATAATGCCAGGTGCATATTGATATGATCTTAAATAGGCTTTAAATGCATTGCAAATTCCATGCTTCATGGTAAATTATATATTTATTGCTTTTTTAAGACTATAGTACAAATTTAAATTATTTGTACATTAGAGAACCCTTAATGCAATATATACACCATAGGCTTTCACATACATGCCCAAGCTGAAAGGCAATTATTTTTTAGTTCTGTCTTACACCTAAACCGAATTACAAGCCAAAATGGGCCGCCTGCATTGTCTATATCACAGCAAACTAGGCAACAACAAAAGCAGATTACCTGTTCTCTTTGAGGGATATTAAGATGTTACATGCTATTCGATGGGCCCTGGGAGGCCCGTCATAAAAGCCACAGCAAGCTGTTGAGACGGAGACTCAGAGTTGTTTCCATCTTTTAGCTGCACTCTGGGACTGATTATGGTCAGGCAAACGGCCTTTACCTGGAAAGTCACTTTCATTTTCTCGTCCACCATTTGTTAGTATGGCTAATGTCTCATTAAGTCTCACATAGGGGAAATGATGTGCTCTTTGGGTGAAGGTTAGGCTCTTAGCTTATCATGAGACAAAAGAGAGACTGATTATCACAGCAAATCCTTGCCTTAGCCTGTGTCTTTCACAACAAGTCCTATTTGTGTTACTGCTGGAGCTGCTTCATTACCCATAATCTATTAGCCCTCCCTCCACCTCCTCCAAATAAAAGCTAAAACATTTGGGCTAAATGATGAGTGCTTGATCACTTTTGTGTGGTGTTCTACGAATAGGAGTGGATGGAAAGGAGGTGGGGGGTAAATTTTACATTATCAAGGAGATAATTACAAAGCAATCATAAGCTGTTTCCGGTAAAGTGGTAAACAAGCCAAGGGCTTGTGCTCTTTTCCCAAGAATAATTAAAAGTCGCTTTGCATTCTATGCATCAGTGTCCTTTCCTCTACTCAGTGGCCACCACTTTGCATAATAAAACTGGCTGAATCTCACCAAAAGGGACGGGCATTTTCTGGACCTTTTTTCCATCTTTTTATCTTCTCACAGGTCTATAGAAGACTCACAATCTTGAATTTGCGGTTTCTGCTTTTCATATTCCTGATGCCAACTGACAGTTCTAAACAGCTGTGGATTTCTGTCACAAAGCAGGAAGGTTTCCAAATGCATACTACTCCTCCTTGGCTATGCCTTTTTAATGCCTGAGTAACAAGGTAAATCATTGATTGGTCTGGACTTGAGAATGGCGACTTTCTGGCGGAGGTGTCAGAATGTTGGATGAGAAGAATCTTTGTTTGGCTGAATTTTCAACCATTAAAATTTCTATCAACTTTTATGCCAAGACAATAAGAAATTATATTCATATGCAACATGCATTTCAGATGGGACTCCATACTCCATATAAATACACCACAAATTAGTTTGGCAAACAAGATAATTTTGTGGATTTTGTAAACTGATGTTTTCCATGGCTTCCTATAGCTGTGTTCTCAGCAAGCACATTGTTTTAACCTCTTGCCACGATCTGGTTGCTAGACCCTTTTAACACAGTCCAAAGATTTCCAAAGAGAGCAAAAACTTAAAGACAATTTCTTTGCATGCTGTCAACGTCCTTTCTCAGCAATGTCTATAACTTCAGATGCCTGTGGGCTGTGTCAGATCACAGTGCTGACATGTAGTCATTACTCTACTTCTAGCACCAGAATCAGTCAATTATCCATGGAATCGATCAACATAACCCCACAGCCACTCATTTAAAAGAGCCAATCAATCTGCATGGGCCAGTTCTCTGTTTTGCTTGCCGTGGAACAAGCTTTTGTGTGTGTCGTGTGCGTGCATGTGTTAGGCGCCATGGTTTGGCCCATGATGTATCTACTCGAGTGACAGCTCGTCTTCTGATTTATGGGTGTTTATCGCCGGAGTAAGAATGGAGTTGACCTCTTATCTAGGTTGCCACCACTTCCCATGATTCCTGTAAAGCCGCACATTGAGTTGCATGATTGCCTTGCTGGCCAAGGTGTCATCTGGAAAAAATTCATATTGCACATTTAGAATTGGCGTCTTGATGAGCATCTGATTTTCAAATGTTTGTACTAAAAGGCTCCTAACTTGGACTCACTTCTGTTTTGGTATGTGTTGGCTGCAGTCGCCAACTCCTTGGTGACTTCATTACTAAATGAAGTGCTCCGTAATTCCACATCGCACCATGATAAATGTTGTAGCGGCAGTCTGCGAGGAAGAGAGGTTGGGGTGGAAGGGGGACACCGTGTCCTCCCTACCTGATGACATGCAAGGTTTATCACGTTGAGCAGAGACATGGTCACCTTACCCCGGGCCTCATTGTGACAGCCAGCAAGTCACTTGAGAGCACCATTGGAAATCAATAATCCCCTTCGCTTTAATTGTTAAAAAAAAAAAGCTTCCCTGTATTCAGCATCA
>NC_045751.1:930060-930876 GCF_008692095.1 Etheostoma spectabile
ATCAGTCAGGACAACCTGACTTTATTTTTGCCTTTCCCTCTTTCCCTCTTCATCTTTTCCTCCGCTAACACTTTCTCCTCAGTGGAATGTGCTAGCTGACTGTGTGGAAGATGACGTAACAGGAGCTGGCTGGATTCTATTTTGGAAGACTGGTTTGATATGTATACAGAAAGCTTTTCTAGTTAACTTCAGGGTACTTGAGGCATTTGTGTGTCTTATCTCAGTGTGAGCTCCTACGCTGTTGTCTCGTACTTACACAGGACGCACAGAGATGCTCGCTTCTGTCCTCTGTTGACTTCAAGATGCAAGGATGCATGCTGAGGAGGGAGTCAGGGGATTTCCATCTTACTGTCACTCAATCACACATCAGTGTCTCATACTGCAGATTTTCAACCTTTTTTGGATTATGACCATTTATTGCTAAGCAATGCCTAATCTAGACAAGGGCTGTAACTACATACCAAACCCAGGATTTGGTTTGTATCACGATTTTTAACCCACAATTTTTTACAAACATGGGTGGGTGGAGAGTTATACTCAGTAATCGTAATACAACTTTTTTTCTGCCACATGGCTTTGTTTTGTCATTGATTACATGTCACTTTGCAAGTCACAACAGACACCTTATTTATTGATATTAATTGATTTCAATATCAATCAATCCAACACCAAAGATTCTTTTGTACCTTTTAAAATAATAATTCCAGAATCGTTTTAGTGGTTAATTAACCATTGTCCGAATGGTAATGCTAAAAGTAATGGACAATTCTGCTTCCAATCTGTAGGGGGACCAAAGAGGAAAAGTGCTTTGGTGCC
>NC_045751.1:930886-931254 GCF_008692095.1 Etheostoma spectabile
AAGGTGCTGGTTAACAAGTAGCTAATGTTAATCATTGGTCCATAACGTTCTTGGTGGGGAAACATAAGATTACAACATTGTTCAACACGCTCATTTATTTTTAGTATAATTGTTTTGACCACGTTTTTTGTGGGCTAACCCACAAAATCAGTAACATTAATTGTATAGATAGACAATTAATCTGATGGTAATTTAGCTAGCTAGCACACCCGTGTCTGTCTGCCTCACTTTCCCGGCGCTGCAAAGCTTCAGTCGGATTGAGAGCTGACATCAGCCTTCGGTCAGCGATCCAAACCAAGTCAGCAACTCTGGTGCTAATGATGCTAACGGCAGTATACTAAATCGTCGGGAAACAGACCCAGGCACCC
>NC_045751.1:931264-931453 GCF_008692095.1 Etheostoma spectabile
ACAGCGGCCATTCATAACGTTACACCTTCATTAGCATTTTGGAATCGGCTTTTACTATGTACATGTGAACTTGAACAATGAAACATACATGACTTGTGCCAATCAGTCCAAACATATTTTACATCATATAAACATACAAATATATCATACAAATACCTGTACGGAGCTGTATAATCAACTTGGTATTTG
>NC_045751.1:931463-931847 GCF_008692095.1 Etheostoma spectabile
GTACAGTTCTTCTCAGTTGCTCTGATCTCAGATCAGAGATGATAATAATGTGTATTTTGTCACATAGGGAATAGTGCTCCCTTTCATGTGTATTGTTCATTAGACTAAACTTAAAGAGTGAACCGTTAAATATGGACAACACAAAACAGTGTCACTATCTTGGTATAAACTTAGGGACTTGTCAGTTTGATTGGGTCATTGGTATAAATACTTGCTTTGGACACATAAACTGAATATTTCCAGCAAGATACACACTTTTGCAGGTCAGTCACTCTGCGGTGCAGTTTACACCAATTGTTTTAAGAAATACACTCACTGTTTTACAAATGCAAATTATGATTTGACAAGTGCACAAAAGTAACTGAGAAAAAATGTAACATAGTT
>NC_045751.1:931857-931976 GCF_008692095.1 Etheostoma spectabile
TATTTCAGTGGAGACATGTCCATGTTGATTTCACATAGCTAAAACAACCTGGAATGATTTACATTCAGAGGCTACAATAAGCTACACATCTGGCATGCCTATTATGGTGGAAATATGCA
>NC_045751.1:931986-933548 GCF_008692095.1 Etheostoma spectabile
CGTCCGAGGTCTCTGTACGACCTCAAACTTGTGTGGTACAGCTCTGGGAGATCGCTGACGGCCAAAATCATCCTCTAGTCCATGTTCCGTTTGAGGATCAATGTTTATTCTGTGTTAACTTTTTTGTTTTTTCACACGTGAATGCACGTCACAGCGCAGCTCTTGCGCGTGCCGTGGTCAAAGTTGAACTTTGTTGAACTTTGACCGAGGCACCCGCAAGAGCGCCTAAGCGGCAAAATGCGCTTTGCTTTGCTCAGCGCAGCAGCTGGCAATTTCTTGCAAGTGCAAGCCATTGGCAATACTGTGTTTCATAGCGCAGTGTTGCTGCTTGCACGTACAATGTGAATCGGCCCTGATTACCCCAGGTAATCTTTAATCATCTGAGATTCATCCTGAACCCCAGTTTGGGAACCGCTGCCTCATAGTAAACATAATAATTAAAAATATATCGTAATATCGCAAAAATTGGCCAATTTCACAACTTATCTTTTTTACATACAGGTCAAAGCAGGTTACTGTAGTATACTCATGCCAGAAGCCCAAAGCTAATAGTTACCCTGCTTTCACACTCTTTACTCCATCTGTGTCTCCACAAGCTTCTCCTATTAGTGTGTTACCTGGGGAGGACCATAGCTCCAAAAGTCTGATTAGGCTCTCTCTGGCTAATTAACTGCCCAGGCCACAGTTGGCCATTTGCTGCGTTTAATGGAGGGACGATGCCACAGCTGTCCTTCGTCTGTCATTCATCAGATTTTTGCCCTTTATGCCACAAATTTTTGCCATGCAATTTATAAATGGGCAAAGCTAGCATAGCACGTATTGCTCTCATTAAAGTGACAGAGAATATGGTGCATACTGCATCTTTATGTAAACAGCAGCGGCGGCTGTATTTTAATTATAAGAAAGGCATGCAGGGTGTAGAAGGCTTTTGTTGTAATAGAATAAATTCCTGGTGATTCCTAGAGATGGGACCTAATTATGAGAATGTTGTGGTAGTTTCAAATGCTGCAAGCGGGGAGGATCGCTGTTAATTTTCCTCGGTCCTCCCTCTGTCTCTTTTGCTCTCCAGTTTTTCAGGGCAAGAGGCTGCTTAATTATTTATATCTATCTGTTGCGGTATGAAAATCGGGAGGACACTAACATACATACAACAGAAGGATTCTAATATTCCCCCCTTGAGTGTCTAGTATACAGTGTTTTTTAGCAGTGGGGGCAGGTCTGTCCGAACTACAACCCCTCCCAGCCCCGCCGCCAAATGTTTTACGTATGAAACTGAACTGCCACTTTTCTGTAACACAAACAAAAAATATTTATTCACCTCTATTCACACGCTTTGAGGCATATTTTCAGTTGTGATTGAACTGTATTTATTGAGGAACTAACATCTACAACAGGTCTACAAAATAATTCTTCATAGAATGAAAAACCACAATGACTACATCTATAGACTATTTCCAATTTGACGATGAGCTGACAGAACTGACAAGTTTTTGGTGGACCTGTTCGTTTAACGGTTAACTCGGAAGACATCCAACGTTTTGACAATAAACTCCATCAACACA
>NC_045751.1:933558-986382 GCF_008692095.1 Etheostoma spectabile
GAGTTAAACTGGACGGGCCCAATAACCTCAAAAGTTGCAATGTGAGCGGCAGCCAACGGGGGGTGCACTATGCTGGCAGGATAATTTAAAAGGAAATTGCGACTACATTGTGCGTCTGCCCGATTTCTGATACCGTGGGGACAGAAATTTTTGCCATGGCGGGTTGCCACTACAAAATCAACAGAGGAAACACTGAGTAGATTCTTTAGCTCTTCAAAATCTTTACTCTGTCTAGTAACAGTGGTAGAGTGAACGGTAATATTCACTTGAATCCTGAGCAGATTGCTCATTTAGTTTTCTACCTGCTTGCACCAACATGAACATTCTCTAATAAAAACCAACCAACTACAGTATATACTCACTTGCCCACCCACTTGTTCACACAAACCCCAGGCGCTATAGTATTATCCAGTATCAGTGTGTGTTCATTAAGGAAGAATATTTACCTACTTGTGCAACGGTTAAATATATATATTTTTTTCTTATATAGTGCTGCTGGATTATTTTGGAGTTTTATTTCATCTTCGGGTCATCTTCTCCATTTCACCTGCGTGAAAAAGTATTTTTACACTGCTGTACACACATGCATGCACACATTAATTTAATATAGACAGTCAAGTTGTTGTATTTCAACCCATTTTCCCTTACTGGATGTTTATTTCTAACATTGTTCTCTTGTGTCTGTGACTGGCCTGCACTTATTTTTTTCTCCAGTCCTTCCCAAGGGAAAGTGGATAGCACATGTGAACGGATCACTTCTGATTAGTGAGGGTTCTTCAAGAAGATGCCTGTAGTGTTTTTCTCCAGAAACAAACAGTGGTGTGGCCTCCCCGGGGAAAACTGCCATATCCCAAGCACAGCTTAACCCCCCAAGAGAAATTGTTTTATCTCCCGAGTGCTGTTAACTTTGGGCTTTAAACTACGTGCTTGCCGATGCCTTGTTTTTCACATCACGAGAACATGATTGCGCTGATTAAATAAAAGAGAACACTGATGGATTCAGCTTTGTCTAGTCCACACAGGATGTTTTTTTAAAATTTTCTAACAGCCTCACAACAAACTCACTGTCATTCAGTTCTAACTGCAAATTTACATATAAAGTGTCTGATAAGCTCTGATAAGTGTCTGATTTGTGTTGCCTATGAACGTTCGCACAATTTCTAGCTAAACAAAAAGGTTGAAAGAAATTTTACTTTTGTTTTGAATAAATTTAAATCATATGGCATTTTGTGTGAGAAGAGGCAGAATGAGGGAAGATAGGGAAGGTAAGTAAATAGCACAGGAGGGTGGGGAAGAGAAGCAAGCGACTGACTTGTCTACGTTCTGTCGAGAGGATTTACGGCGCAAGTGTGTTGAGCCATCAATCAATTGTGGCGCACTCCAAGGACAACTTTGTCTCTTTATGCAATTTGTAAGGCTGTCCAGTCAAATTGATTCCTTAACCAGGAGCTGTCCAGCTCCCAGAGAAGAGTAAAACCCCCCCTGAAATGAACATCAACCTCTGTTTGCTGTAAACCAGACAATAAATGTTAGGACTGTTGACTGTTGACGGCCAAAATCCAACTGCAAAACGAAGTGGGTGACAAAAAAACTAGATTAAAAGTGATTGCAGCAGTGATTGATTAAATATGATTAAATGGAACAACTGAGGATTGATGCTGTCGAGTCCCTGTAACAATTGATTCTGGCATTATGATTGTTTTACTCTCAGTCTTTCATGGATTATATATCCAGAACATAAGATAATTATATTTACAACCAAACATTGACATTTATTACCCAAATTAAATAATGCACACACTCGGCCTTTGAAGTATGGAGATATCAGTTGGATAATTTTCATCATAAGTTAAAATGTTTAATTTGTGCAATAATTTAGTTTATGATTAAATTCCTGCAAAACAAATGACGTTCCCATCAGCCTCATCTGTACTTTTTGTTTAGTGCTAATAAGCGAGTGTTACCTACCTATGTACCTTAATTTGATTTTATTAAAATTATCTGTGTAATGTAAATCACACCACCTTAAAAAATGCCCAAGAAAACCCCATCCCATAATTTCCTGTCAAGTATGCACTCGGTCTTCTTCCATGTCGACTCAGTGGTGATATGGGACGTTTAGCGGACAATAGGAGAGCTATTACCGAAACAGGCTGTACACTTGAATAATTGATGCTGGAAATCATGCTCAGCTTTTCAGAATTTACAATTACCCCCCCCCCCTTACATACACACACACACACACACACATGCACACACACGCCTCAGTTTGTAAACAAACACCTACGATAACTGCTGTGAGGCGCTTCCCTGGGTGCAGTGATCACATTAATGCGGAAATAATAGAAAAATCCAACATTAATGGCATATGTTGAATAACATTGCCAAATAAATGTCTTTCCATTGCTTTTAAAATGGTCCTTAAGATTTTAGATTAGCATCCCCTCATTTTTCTGCTGTGGAAATCAAATTCAAAGGAACATTTTCCTTCCATTTCGCTGACTGAAATGACTAGAAACATAAATATAGAAACAAATTGAGTCAAAGATTATCTAATGGAGCGTGCGTCAGTGCAGTTTGTCACAAGCTTTATATAAGAGTATTGCTCAATGACCACAGTTCTTTAACTATTTTATTTAACAAATGGGGCAAGTTCTTTAGCTGTTGCAGTGCACTTTATCATTGATTTAAGACATGAAAACATTCTGCCACCAGTAAGTCTTGACAGATGGCACATATCACATCCATGTGAAGAATGGATGAATTTGTGACAACAAATAGCCTGAAAATATAGTTCATTTCTGTTTTAATCAGTAAAAAAAAATTCCATTCCATTTGAGGGCTGTCTGACAAACGGCACCATGACCTGTCAGCCTTGCTGCACATTTTGTGTGTGATAAGAAAAATCTAGAGGGAAGGAGATCCAATATTAATTTCTTTCACAAAAGAGATCTTTTTGGATGTGACATCCCTGGCAGTTGGAGCAAGATTTCAAATATCAGTCAACATTGTATCTTCTTGGGCCCTGGACTAAGGTTACCCCAGCAACGTCCTCAAAGAATCCTTTATGTTGAGACATATTGACTACATTTATAATTTGTGACATATATCAGTTAACAATGTAAGTTAATTCGACAGTAGACAAACTAAATCTTTGGGCCTGTTGACCCATTGTTTTGTTTGTTAAGTCAAGAGTTGTCACACAACTCTATTAGCAATGCACTAAGGTCATGAAGACCTTTCAAACCGACCAAGGATAGGCAGTGTCATTGCCGTGTCACTGCTGCAAAGCACCTGAAACCAGGCCTACCTGTTAACAAGGAAAGTAAAAGCAGTATATATGCTATCTACAGACAAGGTATTGCCAGCTACAATTTAGACATCTATAGCCTGATAATCAGTCTAAATTGCCATTATGTTTTAAATTGTTTTAAAATTCACTTTCCACATAATCTGCATATGAAACGCACACAGACAGTTGCAAAGATGATGACCTCAAAGCCAAGCGTATACTGTATGTGAGAGAGTAAATATATACCTAGAGGTCCACTTAGGCCACTGTTCTCTATCTCGCCCTCTGCATCTGCCTGTTCTTTCTCCATCTCACCCTGTATGCCATTCTCCTGTGCCTCTGCAGACTTCTTCTTACCACTCTTACTATATTTTATAAATTATGATTTTTTTCTTTCTTATAGGTTCATACCAACGGATTAAATCATGCAGCAAATGATGTTATTGACGTGATCGTTAGTAGAGCTTAGAATGTGTTAACTAAGTTTTTTGGCTGGGTTATATACGTTAAAAACAAACCCGTACTAGGATGCTAGTCACTTTCCCCTAATTATATTTCGTTTTAGTGCCTTGTGTTTAATTAACAGTCTACTTACTGAAGTTAACTTCTCTGACTGTTTTGTACAATGTAGAAAAAAGCTGAATTAATTTGCTTCTAAACTTTGCAAAATAGATACAGTCATGGGTGAGCTAGTCATAGCTACTAGAAGACAACAACAACATCCATTCTGATATACCTTCCTTGTGTTGGGTTGGTTTCGTAACTCTCGAGCAGGCACTGGTTTGTGTTGCCCTGTGCGCGACCGGACGTGCATGCAGCTAAAGTGTCGGACAGTGTAATGGCAGTGCAGGAAAAGTTCCGTACTGCAAAAATATTAACAGCTGTGATGTGATGCAAGATTCTGGTCCCCCCTTGCCGCCTATTGGCTCCGCCATTGTGTAGGAGGTGACTGTTTTAAACTTGTGCTGCTGCTACTCTGCTTTACTACAGGTGGCACAGTGAAACAGCTTCCCCTGGTGGAGATAGGCAGCCTGCTAAATGGGATTATGCGAGTTTGGGAGTGAGTCACAAGCCAGGTTCATGAAGATAATTTTGTCCTGGGTATGAGAAATATACATAACAGCAGTGTGGAAAGTAGAGTATCTTAAAATAGGATAAAGGACTATGAATTGGGCGGTTATAAAACATGTCATGTTCTGCTCTGTTAAAAGGCTCAAGACATATTGCACATAAGTTTTACGTAATTGGCCTCTATGGACAAATTTGATTAGTGACTGCCTGTACAACTTCTAACATTTTTTGTACCAACTAGTTGTAAACTCTGTCCCAGGCCAAGGGAGTTCACAAGGAGCAAATGAATTCTCTATGTGCCCAGCTGTGCCTAGACTTCAGTCAACAGCTCTCTGCTCCCACCCCCGGTAGGAAATTAAAGATTTTAATAGAATAAAATAAAAAGCTCCACCCAGACAATTGGGAGCAGAGGTGCAACTCCACACCATCCCTGTTTCAAGGCTGTGGATGTGGCTGTAGTGGGAACTGTTCTGCTCAGAAGAATTTTGTGTGGTTCCTGTCTGGAGCGCCGGACATCTCAGCCTGCGCTGCCACTTCTGGCTCCATTAGAACGTTTGTCTTTGTTCAACTCTGTCTCATGCTGCTTATTTGCCATTCTACTCAACTGTGCATTAGCCAAGCAAGGCATTGTGTTGCTATTGATTGACCTGTTCAGTAAGGAAGAGCGTGTGCCCGCCAGGTTATCAGTGACATCACTCCTCTGAAAAGTAGTGTTGGCCTCTCCTTTCCCTTATCGATAGTTTGGGGAGTGCATTAAGAGTGGCCGCTCAGCCTGATTTATTGAGACGTGCCAGCGCCTCTCTGCGCACCCAAAGGGCACTGGGTAACAATCCAGTCTCACTTCCTTTCCCTGCAAACAATGTTTATTTACTCAATCTCATGGAGGCATTGAAGGCAGTTCTGACAGACAAACAATCTTATGACGCAGCCTTCATGTCAGGACATTTTTTTCTCTCTCTCCTCTCCATTCTTCCTCCCTCCAGAATGTCTCAGTCAGTTGTCAGTCCTTTTTCCCTCGCCATGGGCCCTGTTGACACAAGAATCCGTCACTCCTCACGCGGGGGAGAGCGGGACATGTTGGCGGCCATTACTATTCATGAGGCAGTGTGATCCACTCTGTCACCCGTTGTCAGCAAGAGGTGTCTGTCTGCACCGCTGCTCCCCTTACTCTCTTTATCAGCCAGGGGTGGCTAATGAGAAGCACCAGGTTAATACCACCACTAGAACAGCATTGGCTTTAAACCTCTTAATTCACTTAGACAATGCTAATTGAAAGCCATATGAACTACACTCTGGACACTATCCATTTCCCTACAAGCCATCACTGAATGGGAAATGTATATTCGATTTGATCTTATTCTTAAAACTGATGCCAGGATTAACTCACCTTAAACTAGATCATTTCCCTTTTGCATCTTTTCATTTTTGGGCAATTTCCAGCCCTGTACATGATAGCCATTAAGTCAAAGTTAAGTTTTGCTGGAAAATGTAAGAAGACAACCATAACCAAATGTACTTACAATCAAAAAAAAAAAAAAAAAAAAACTTACAATCAGGGGCGACATGCAACACCAAAAATAACCAGCTTTGGATAGTCAAAAACATCTAAGTCCAATTACAGCGAGTTAAAAACAGCAGCCATGATGACTTATACCAGACAACCTCCTGGATGCAAAAGTGTAAATTAGAAATTCACCCTGCAGTTGTCAGACATGACTTAGTCATCCTGCACTTAAGCGTTTAATTAGCATGCAATGAACACTGTGGGCTCGTTGACTAAAACCAGGAGTTCTTACTCTCCCTCAACCAGCCTGAACGCATATTTATCCTGGCAGCTTTTGTCATTGCTGCTGGAAATTAATATTGACAACTATACTGACAACCGTAAAAAGGTGTTCTCTATCCCACTAACTTGGTGCATCTGGCACCTTAAAGCCTTTCTTTTCCTCACTTGTGTGTGAGATAGTTGAGCACAAAGCTAACTTTAATATTTCTTTTGCATTTACTGCTCTCTGTGATACATCTTTATGCTGCACTGAAGGGCCGGGCCTAATGATGGGAGATCATTCTAGCTACCTAAAATGCAGCTGTAAATATTTAAATATGCCATCATCAGTCGATGGTGTGAGAGATAACGGGTCCATCTTTTACCTCTCCCTTCTTGTGTGCGACAGCAGGATATATTTAGTTGACTGCATCATCGTCCCCAAAAGCGCTTGATTTGCCGGCATAAATTTCAGCAGACACACATTCTTCCCTGCGCCTGCAGAGGCAAATGCTTATTCATTTACCCGTTTGTCATTTCAATAGTTATTTTATGGTGGTGCTGTATTAATTGAACTGCCTCTACTGCACAACAATTCAAGGCCTAGTGAATCTATTACAAAGGGAGTGTGCCGGAAACATCGCTGAACGGGCTCACAAATCAGCCTAAGCTGAGAGGGGAACCTCACAATAATGTAACACAATCACGCTAAGCTTTCATTTACAATGTGCTCCTTCCTCAGCCATGCAAGGAAAATGTCTTAAAAGCCCAAAGTGGCTGCTGTGAAAAAATCTGATTGGTTGCATGGGAGTTCAACTAGGTTACTGTGTGTTTGGAGTTATTGTTGGGCTTCATGGGAAGAAATATAGTGTATATTAAAGAAAATTACACAATGACTAATTTTTGCTTCTCATCAGTTGAACTGTCACCTTGGAGGATTGTGCAGGAGATTTTTTTTTTGTAACTTTCATTTTGGTATTAATTTCAAAGCAATAAAGAAATATATCTGAAATTGCCTTTACTGGATCTTATAATCATCATAAGAGAGGTCATAGGACTTTATTAGCTGCAGTGGGCAACTTGTAAGGTGTGCGTGAGACTGTCTGTGCCTGCCATTAGTAGACTATAATTAGTTTCCTTACATGTAACCACGTAACCAGTTTTGACCTTGATTTTTAAACGTTGGTGAGATTTTGCATTTTTAAATGATTGATAAAGGGTAAAGAAAATCCATTATGTTTGGGAATGCACATATTACCATTAGCGGCAGTAAGTAGATGCTGTGCGTGCTGCCTCTATAAAATCTGTATGCACCTGTCTAACATTATACTACTAGGAACATTACTTTTACGTATTTATTTTCATTTAAAAAAAAATGGATTTATTATCAGTTAGATGTATTTAGTCTCAGTTGAGTTGATCCTGACACTGAAAGTTACTGGAACGCTCTGAAGAGGTAAAGAGAACTGCAGAGTTGGGGGATAGTTATCTGTGGGGGTCACTAAATGCAAACTGCTTTCAACATACAAGTAGTTATTTGATCGTTTGTTAATATAAATATTAATTATAGCTTAAAAAGTAACTATAACTAACATCTAAGTAGAAATGTAATTTATCTAAACATATCTATGAGTACTGATAATAGCTGTTCGTACTTTATTGATTGGCGATATGAGCACATTAGTTTTGTCCCACTGTCTGTGTCCACGTCGTCAGTCTGTTGTCTGTTATCAATGTCGTTGCTCTGCTGTGTAACTTGACATCACACGTTCAAGTCGTTGATGTTTTGTGCTTTGAGACATTTCCACTAAATGAAAAAAAAATTAAATAACACTATCTTAACTATGGATTGTAGCTTAACAATGTTTTGATTTCTCATTTTCTTAATAAAGCTGGTCACGGGAAAAAAAATAGCAGCTCACTTTGTCACTTTAATTCATCTGTTATCTCCTGGAAGACTTAATAATACTTCTATGACTCAGCATCCCATTCTCTAAAACAAACAACATGCTCCTGAGCTGATGGGGACATCCAATTTAACTGCCATCTTAATGGAATCTATAATAAGCACAGGGGCACAATAATGGCAAAGCACTGCATCTTCTGATAACACAGCAAGCATCAAAACCCCTGTGATCACCAAACAAGTCCAGTTTGTACCCCTCAGAGGAGCAAAGAACAAAATGTCCAGATGTCATTGTCAAGTTGCTGGTAACATATTCCCTGTGGGCTCCTCACAGGGCGCTGCCTCAGCTCTCCAGCGGCCCTCATGCCACATAGAGGTAATCTGCAAGTCTGTAGCGCAGGGGCCTCTCTGCATTTCCATGCACACTTCTCAACGCCTCTCCTGACTTTAATTTCACGGGCACCTGTTCCCTCATGTGCTCATGGCGGAGGAGTCAAATCACAAGACTTTCCTTCAATCACTGGGACCAAGCCAGAGACATGTGATTCAAGAAAAGCAAAATGTCCTCACTGCAGAAGCATGCTATATGATGCCCTTGTTGGGTGGTGACACGTGGAGCCGTGTTTCAAAAAGACAAATCTGCCTCAGTGTGTTAGTTTGACAGGCAAGCATGACATGAAAATGATAAAGCAACCAAGAGAGTATGTCAAACTGGGGCCGGCTATGGCAGCTACATGGGCCACAGCTTAATGAAGTTGGACTATGTTGAAGAAAGTGCGTACGTTCAGCTTTGATCTCCTGGAGGTCAAAGGTGGAATAAAACTAAATTAGTCTGGTAAATGAAGTTTTTTTTAAAGCTAACAAAAAGATCTCTGTAACAATCAGACAGACTGGGCAAACACACGGCCGAGCTGTGGAGCATGCAAAAGACAGCCTGATGAAAACGACTTTGGCTCCTTAACAAATATTTAAATGAGATTACATGAAAGCCAGAGTGTAGCAGTCCTTGGATCCAAAAAGAGAGTCTTGACTGATGCATGAGGTGTCTTTTATTTAGTTGACCAGCATGACGTTAAACATTCGTTTCATCCATCGTCACCTGAAAACTGTATTGAAAACATAAATACAACAAACATTTCACCGACGGATACAAACTTCGTTGCTTAAACTAACATTTAGGATGACAAACATTAATTACACAGCAAAATAGAGGGTATATACAGGTACATGCAAACAATTTCTGAATTACCATGAATAACACACATTGTACCTTGCTGCGCTCACCAAGGAATGCAAAACAATATACAATAGTCCTTTTATCCGTCATAAAAAAGAAATCTAATTCTCAAATTTCTAAAAGTAAAACATAAAATCCTGTAGGCACAAACACAGCTGCGTGCCATTCACACCTGCCAGCTACCTTTCAAAGCTCATCTTCCCTTGTGCAAAAACTACGGTGCCACCAAAGGGACGCATTTCAACATTACAGGTGTGCAGAATTTCTGGTCAATCACATACAACTAACATTAAAGCACATACAAATATTTTACCACCAACCCAACCCATACTTATTTCATTATATCAGCAGCATACATTAAAACTCCAAAGTGGTCCTTTACTCAGAGGAATGACAGACAAATGGACACAAATCTGGTTTCATATGTTTACTCTTCTACAATTGTGTTAGGCACCCCCCTCCTGGCTCCAGAGGTAATGATTGTGGTTGGACCAGATTAAAGGCTGTAGTCAGCTGTTTAGTGGGGCTCTGCTAACAGAGATTAGCGGCAGCTGCTTGGCGACACATTTGTTGGGAGAGAAAAAAAGCATCTAGACAGAGGGTTTCATTGTCTCAGACCACAACCACCTTGATGAGGAAGACTCTTGACAACAGGAGGCAGTATGAGCATGGAGGATTGGAAGGCTTTGTTTTCTTCAAGCCACATCAAAACAGTCACCAGCTTGTCTTTCTCATGTACTTCTCCCCCCCCCCCACTGCCTTACTTTGACATCCCCCCTTCGTGGTGGCGTACACATGGCGAGTCGTTGCAGATGTTGCCTGTAATGATGCAGACGGCACACACAGTCATACAGAAAGGAAGCGGAGCTAGCTGAAATTAGTTAAAATTACTTTCTCATTACCTCCCTCATTGCTCCTGTAAGTAGTCTGAGTTTCCGCACGATTAGGAGAACGAGCCGTGGAGCACCGGGCCTTGCCACACACTAACACACACACACACACAGCTCGCACACACACAGAGAGGAAAAAGTAAGATAGGTTAGCCTTGCTTCAACCATTTTCAACAACCCACTCCAACACCTATCACCTTAAGTCACCTTTATACCAGAGGCTGGAGACTATTGCACTGCATTCTGCTGTGTGATGATTTACACTTGGCCTGCATCTTTTCTTTTTTTTTTTTCTTCCTCCTTATGACTTTAAAGTGTCAACTACTCAACCGTCAACTTCTCTTGGGCCTAACAGGAGCTAATTATTGCATGATCTTCAATGAATGCAGTGTGCCCATTTGTCCTTGTCTAAATACAATCAGACTCTCCATTGGCTTAGTTATACAAAGCCTGGGGCTAAATAAATTACAATAAATTCACATGGTGAAATGACCTCTTTTGCTTGCAGGTTATTATGAGTGATATACACAGGCCACTGTTGCTGCCTTGAATGGTAACCCAAAAGGCTTTACTTCTGAAATGGAGACTTAAGAGTTTTAAAGGGGCATGTGTAAGCATATGTGCACTCAGAAAGAAGAAATTCACTGATTTGCAATAGAAACATGCTCTGCAAGAAGCACCTGGGATGAAATTTTTCGATTGTGTGCCTGTTCTACGAGCTGCCGAAGCTGAAAGACGAAAAAGGGTGCAGTTGGCATGGCTGAGTAATGGATCACTCGAGACGATCCGGAACAGTGGTGTGCCAGGATCGCTTTACATGAAACCCAGGAACAGAAAATGCAATGTCCGCATAAACCATTGCAACAGGAAACCGGGAAACTGGTAGCTTGTGAACCACAAACAAAACTCTGTTTGCTTTATTCATTTTTTTTGTCCTTTGCTCTGAGTGCATGTGTGAAGTGTGCAAGGTGTGCTGTGTAAATCTAGGACATGGCATTATGCCCAGGAAGGTGTTGATCATGTAATGAGTCTCTGTGCTGAAGAAGATATGAATTAGAAAGTGAAAAAAAGTGTCCATCTATATTTTCAATGTGCAGTGTGTTTCTGAGCCAACTGAATCTGCTATTTTTTCTGGCACATTGATTCTTTACCCTGTAATTTATCTATGCGTGCAGAAAATGCAAAAACACATCTAATTCCTTGGTAGAAATAAACCAGTCATGCACAGTAGTCCCATTATTACATTATTATACAATCCCTCCAGGATTTTGTGGACTTCTTTTGAGATTGTTGCCACCCAAAATGCCTGATCTTTTGAGCTTTTGTTGGAAATTGCGATAAAAGTTGGGATGTTTTTGTATGTTTGTTGCGGGAGACAGAGAACAATGCAATTAAAGTTAGAATTTTTTTGTATAGTTCTTTTAAAATAAAAAGGAAACTTGTTTTCGAGAGAATTGAACTACTGTAGGCTGAGTTTTTCTAGTAACCTTACCAAAAAGTCTTAAGAGGCCTCAAATGTTGGTATAATATAAAAAAATGGCTGGTGGATTTAAGACAAAAAATAATAGTTTATTGAATAAATCAAATTTGAACATATCAGTGGCTTGTTGATCTTTACATTGTTAGTTTGATAAAGGACTTATTGGACTTGAACTTGTCATTGCACTTACAATAATGAGCGGTCATCCTGTATGTCTCTAGGTCATCCCGGTTTTTCCTGTATTGTGTGTGTGTGTGTGTGTGTGTGTGTGTGTGTGTGTGTGTGTGTGTGTGTGTGTGTGTGTGTGTGTGTGTGTGTGTGTGTGTGTGTGTGTGTGTGTGTGTGTGTGTGTGGCTCTCTCTCTCTCTCTCTCTCTCTCTCGCGGAGGGAACTGCCCACTGCAGAGAGCCGACAGGATTGAAACAGCAGACATCAGAGTGAGAGATCGTTACAGCGTACTTTGATTTTAAATGTATACAGGTTGTCAGGACGGTCTGAAATGTTTTGCATGGTCTTTCCATAGACTGTTTGCTGTACGTTTTGTTGGTATATGTAAGATGTTCGAGTCCCACACGTC
The DNA here is from genome assembly GCF_008692095.1 of Etheostoma spectabile. Taxonomy (NCBI): domain Eukaryota; kingdom Metazoa; phylum Chordata; class Actinopteri; order Perciformes; family Percidae; genus Etheostoma; species Etheostoma spectabile. The sequence goes on from NC_045751.1 coordinate 945,777, forward strand.
TTGTTAAACAAGGAAATGAATATGGCCATGTACCTGTGACGTCAATCTGTTCTCACTCCTGCTTGGTCATTGGCTCTCCGAGTCCCATACTGATACAAAGTCTGGCATGTCGCAGGAAATTCGGTTATTGGTCAAATTTGCGGTGATTGGTCAAAATTGCAAGTCGCACCAAACTCACGGTGATTGGTTGAATTTGCGTGAATTGGCGAGATCGCCACATCGCAAAATCTTGGAGGAAGTGATTATATGAGGTTTGTAATGCAATCATACTATCAGACTTTATGTCAGAAGCTGTGGAACTTGTATATTAAACCCACAAAATTAGGCTTGTTCTCCAACCAAGAGCTTGACTGTGACTCTATGTAAGATACACCGTTTTAGCACCTATCCCTGGCTGCAGGACCTCGTACCGTGTCAGATGTTTAATTTCCTGTTTCTTCCAACTGTGTGGTATTTCTTTCCACTGTGCCTGGTGCTTTGTAAAGCATCACCCAAAAATAACTTCCCCACTGGAATGCTGGAATAGGAAGGAATCATGTTCATTCGGTTAAAATTATCTCCTGTCACTCTCTGGGAACCCACACACTTGATTCCAAAATACTCTGCCTTGCGTCACGGCTGGACCTTTACATAGCTTTACAGGGGGAAACTGATGCCAGCTCCACCAAGTGTGTGTGAAGCTTCTGCTGCCTGTGCCAAGCTATCATGGTCTGGAAAATGTGCCAGCTGACTCCCCTTCATGTAGATGAAAAGTGGCTATGTTTTTGAGGGTCATGAGGTCGAGTCAGCTTAACTGGAGTGTTGATCTCTGCTAAGAAAGGGGTTTCACAAAGGGGGTTTTGTTTTCTAACGGCCAAAATATGTTTTGTTTCACCACTGGGTCACACACAAAACGGGGAATGAATATATTATTAAGATCTATCACATTTACCCAAAGAGTTGCACAGCCTTTTGGCTAGTAGTCACTACATTTTTGTTCTTTTCAGTGGTGGATACGTTATCGAAGTCATTTACTCAGAGTAACAACACCACAATGGAAACATACTGCTATATCTAAAAAGTCTTGTTCAAAATATTATTTTAATAGATCTGAAATGATTACCCTATTAACAGAAAGTTAATCTACTGTCATGTGTGACTACTTTATCATACACTTGTAACATAGAATTGTTACTTCTTTTTTTTTAAAGAATTCACATGATACATCATATTTAAAAAAAAGTTTGTTTTGTAAATCTTAATCTGCAAAAGTAACTCTTAATAAAAGTATGTGAAAAAAGTACAGTAAAAAATAAGATATTAGTAAATAGCCACCTAAAGCAGAAATACCCCAGCTGCCTGTTAGGTCAGCTATGTGGAAGGGCAAATAGTTTGAACGTCGTGTGCGAGTTAAGCGATGATTTTGTAAAAATGGGTTGTATTGAATAAGTAAGTAGAGTTAACAAAACATGCAACAAAAACACTGCCTGGGGGAAGTCCCCTTTTACCTGTTGTCATGGTGGAAAATAGTATGGACAAATGTTTCAAGAGCCAGAGGAACATTTTCTTTATTTAAATAGTGCTTGAACTGAAATAAAAAATGAAGTACTTCCCACTTGTGTTATTTATAGTCAGGGTCTTCACATCCATCTTCTGTTTTTTTTTTAAAGAGACATCTGTGGTATTCCCCCAGTAATTTTGTTTTCATGAGAAAAGCCAGAGCTGGTATTCTTGGCATGGCTGTGGGGGCGTGCAAGGACATGGGCATGAACAAGCCTGGGAACAGCGATCAGGCTTCTGCTCTGGCAGCTAGCTTCAAGCAGTGACCAATAAATGATGGTCATTTTTTAATTTGCAATAGTCTTTCATTGGGCTTGCCGTTGGGGTATTGTAGAACAACTGATGATTTAAGACCATCTTCGATTACCCAGTTGCTCCTGCAGCATTCACTCACTCAGGCCTAATTTATTTGGTATAGATCAGATTCTTTTTTCTTTCTTTCTTGTAATTAATGTAGCTCCAAAATCTGAATTAGACATGTTTCCAAATTGTTCTCAATGGATGGATACACGTGGATACTCGCAGTGAGTTCAAGTGTAGATGTTTACCTTCTAATGGCAGATGTACAATCACAGTGAATAACCACAACATTTATATTGTGTGTTTTCTAATCAAGATGGGGAAACAGTGGAGGGAAGCGTCTCACAGATTACTGAGGAGCAATGATTGAATAAACTGCACATGGAAATGGACAAACTGTACACATATGTAACATGGATAGGACTTTAGATTCCACAACTGCAAGAGAAATTAATGTGGCTTAAGTACTGGATGTCAGCACACTGCTACTCTGAAACTGATCAGATCATAGTGACAGCTACAGTGACATTTCAGCAGTGCTTTCAGGCATCACAAAACAAATTCTTACTCCTCTATTTGGTCAGCCTAATGAATCTGTGAATAGGCCTAGACCCATTCACAAGCTATTGATACTCAAATAATCTTAACCTGCAGTATTATACGATCCTGTTTAAATGGAAAGTTGTGTCAGTAATGAGGTCACTCAAACAAGGTTGACATTTTGCCTGCCTGGATTGCCTCTCTGTCACTTTGTGTTTGTGATACCAGCCTATGTAAATGAGGGTGCTCTGGTCTTCTGTTAGAGGACCGCCTTGCCTCAGAATTTGTTTAGGATTAGAAGTCTTATTTTGCCCCGAGCCCTGCTTGCTTTAGATCAGTCAGCTCATCTGCAGATCTGCGAGCAGATAAACCTCACTGTTCTCCTGGCCTCAGCGTTTTTTACATACTGCAATTGGCAGAGAACCAGTATGCTCTGCTCCTGTCACATCACAGGCCGAGTGGGGGAACAAGTGTGGGGGATGAGGACACCTGCAGGTCGTGACACGTGTGCAAGACATGGCAGAAAGAGTAAGCGCTCCAGGGGTTATCTACCTAATTTCAAATCCATTCTGGGAGGAAAGCCTGGGCGCTATTCCCATCTTTACGGAAAGATTTAGAGCGAGTCAGTTGACAGGGCAAAAAGGCAAGGACAGCCTTTGTGTGGGAGATGAGTGACAAAATGAGTCATGGCCGTCATTTTGGTTATGGAGTGTGATGAGGAACAAAGACTGTAGGCCTGTCAAAAAACAAAGCTATTAGGTCAAATCTTCCTCTACCTATCTTCCCTACTGGACCTGGATTTCAGGTTTTGTGGTGACAAATGAAGGACGGTCTTTAAGTAATGTAATATATTTTTAAAAAATACAATTCTTTATTTTTCAGTGGAAATATGGGCAAAGTTCTAAAATATTGTCAACAAAATGATCAAGGTTGACTGACAGCTCCTGCAGCTTTTGTTTTGTCACACTTATCTGGTGCTGTCATGCATGGCTCCCAAACACTGTGCCAGGCCCATGTTGCTATTTCTGGGTGGAAAATATAGATTTAATTTTCCATACTGTGAAACAAGTTGCACAGGTTGCACTCGGGCCCTTTACCTTGCCACTGTGCAGGAACCAAACTGGAAGGGGCCCTGGCAGAGCACTGAATGTACTCACTTTGTACGGCACACCAATCTGTTGGGGTTGAGTCAGAATGGCCACCCACGAACAACTTCCTCTGTATCAACGCAAACTGGCCACTTGCTGAGAGACGTCAGCCGCTAATCTAGCATAACGGGGACTGAAAATGAAGCAGACCAGAGCGTGCCGAGGTATTAGCATTTGAGCGTAGCGTGCAGGAGGAAAAGCTTTTTACCAGTCCACTGCACCCATATGGCATTAGCACATAAAATGCCACTGTTGACATTTTGGAAGCTCGGTGCCTCTGTAAGTGCAGGGCATTGATATTAGAGTCATTAGAGAAAGTACTTGATCTTGTATTGATGGTGAAACAGTCAAGCGCCACTATTCGGGGGTCTGGCATCACCTCTTCTGTGTCTATATTTATGCCTATCCATACTAAGGGATTGATGCAGTGTTTATGAATCCTGAGCTATGAGAAATTAATTAACAATCCAAGATAGCCAGCTCGAGACCCTCAAATATCTCTTTACCTTCACTTATAAGAATTCTCATATTTATATGTATCTTAAATGTGACCACTGCAGTATTATACCACTGCATCATTACTTGTCATCCTGTTGCAAATCCTACTCTTGATAGAATCAACAAATTAAAGCTGCTTAAAGGTCAGTTGAAGGCAACAGGCACTCGGCAGCGCCCTGGTTTTTTGTAGGTATGCTTTATATTATATTCATGCAGTGTATCTTAGACTTTATTTTATCTTTTTTTTTATACAATCCCCAAAGGCTGCATCCCACAAATCTCCTACTATCCATATGATATAAACTTCTAAACAGTGTCAGACACTTGCATTTTCTCTACCATCCTCCCCAGTCTGTTTGATTTCTAAGTGACTAAAGTTGAAGTTGTGTGGATTGGATGTGTTTGAGGTTTTTGTAGCGCTCACACAGGTCTAAATTGGCAGGGCAGGTAGTACGGTGACTGTATTCAATCCATCAGTAGATCCCTTGTTGTGTTTGCTCGATATGGTCATGAAGCTTTCTATCATGAGAAGTTGATATTTTTCTCTAGTATTTCCCCAACTTTATAGCTGTCATCTCTGCTGTCCAAGACCTCTACAGTATCCTCTGTGTCCTGCTGTTATCAACTACACCTAACTAGCTGTGGCCTGCTCCACTTACCCATTGACTCACCTCTTTTGTCGAGCCATTCACCTCTACTCTTGCCAAAATTTATTTGATCCCTACCCACTAATTCTGTTCATCTGCTTCTAAAAATATTGACTTGATGTCCTTGTTGATTTGACAGTCGGGTCAAACTGTTGAAAGCAGGATGTAAATGCAACCATACCTGACAACCAACAGCCTCACCACTTTCCGAGCACACCTTTTCCTGTGTTGAACACTCCCTTTCACCTTAGCCTTATCCCTCCCATCTCGCAACCTCTCCTCCCCCAAAATGATCTCCTGGAAAAAGAAAATAACACGTCAGATGATTAATTAGAGCCATTGTGCTTGTGGACGGATATACTCCCTACTCACATCCATCTTTAACCCCCCCACACACACTCTCATTTTCTTCCACGTGACCATTTGGCTCTGAGGATAGTTTTCAGAGTAACATAAAAGCTAGTCAGCTGTAAAGCTAAATGAAAGTCTACTAATGTAACATGCAGCTTTAGGGACTATTGGTCTTTCTGTAGTTATAATGTAACTCATTCTTAAAGGCAGGTTTTAATAATTGAAAGTGATGGAAGGGAACTAAATTAGAATGGGCATAATTTAATGATTGAGTTTTCTCTACCTCCCCCCGCTGTCTTCTTCTCCTCTTCCTTTTTCACCGTTTTTTCATATAGAATCTGTACGATAAACGGTGAAGGTAATTTAGTTTTCCATTTGTGGATCATTCTTTATTCAGTGTGTGTTTGGTTGTTGGTTGTTGGCAGCGTTTGTCAGTGTGCATTGTTTGTTTCGCTCAATTGATTAAAAAAAGATGTTGTCTCATGCAATGTGACGAGCATTTCCTCCAGAGATTGCAGAGTTATTACAGGGAGGCGGTCTGGACAAATGTTGATGTATTGTGCTGGGCTTTGGGATAGGGCGAGGTGAGGAGGAGGAGAAACGGAGAAGGAAGGAGTTAAAGACAGGAAAGAAAAACAAGTTCCTCACAGACACACAACTTCATCACACACCTCTTAAAATGACAGCAACTAGGACTGCATGTCTTTTGCCATGTTCCATCCCCTCAATCATCTTTCCATCAAACACCCACTTACTTGCATTGAGAGACACACACACACACTCACACACCTTACTAACAGGTTGTCATAGCATTGTCGCATGATTGTCAGTGTCAAGGAATCTCCACATGTCTGGGGCAAAGAATGTCTTGAGGATAGTTTGGGTTGTCAGTGGCAACACCTTGTCTGAGTTATCCTAGGAAGTGAGACCGAACAATATTGCAGGAGCAGAAAGTTACACCACAGCCTGGGTGGGTTGATAATCTGTGATCTAATGCCTGTAATGAGTGTGAGGTCATTCTTGGTAACCTCGAGACACACTCCTTTTTTATGTTTCATGCGGTCTCTTTTCTTCTGTATCTTCTTTCCAACTTTTACGTGGCATGACAGCCGGTGGGGAGGAGTGCAGAGCAGCATCGGGTCAGGCCGTAGTCCTGTTGTGGCTCCAGCCCTGAGTAATGTTACCGGGCAGCGGCAGAGAGTGGAGCCCCCCCTCCGCTGCCCGCATCACAGTTACTACTACTTGGAAATTATCATTGGACCAACGCAATGGCAAGCTTATAATCTGGTTATTTATTGGTTCGGGGTGTAAAGATTCACCGATATGAATTGGTATCCAGTTGTAATATCACAAATACCAGTCCCTCCAGGATTTTGCAATGTCGCAATAGCACAAATTCATGCAAATTCAACCAATCACTGGGACTTTGGTGCGGCCCGCAATTTTGACCAATCAACACAACGTTTTTGCAAATTTGACCAATAACCGGAGTTTTCCACAACTTCAACCAATCCCTTTGAATCAGTAGATGACTCTGAGAGCCAATGGCCAAGCGGGAGACATCACATGCACGTACGCGGCCGTATTCCATATTCCTTGTTTAACGAGACGTGTGTGACTCTCACATTTACCAACAAAACGTACAGCAAAAAACCATGCAAAACATTTCAGACCGTGCTGCAAACCTGTTTACATTTTAACATCAACGTAAGTATGCCGTAACGTTTTTTGCTGAAGCGGCTGCTGTTTTAATCCTGTCGGCTCTCTGCAGCGGGCGGGGCTGTAGTTCGACTGATGCCCACGCACACACACAGACACACACACACACACACACACACACACACACACACACACACACACACACACACACACACACACACACACACACACACACACACACACACACACACACACACACACGGTGGATGCAGGGAAAACCGGAGATGAGACGTACAGGATGACATAAGTTGAGGACAGCTCCGCTCGTTAATGTAAGTGGAATGATAAGTTAAAGTCCCTTATCAAACCGTATGAATGTGTGTACCAGCCCAGGATAAGAAATGAACTAACAATGTAAAGATCAACAAGCCACTGACAGACATGTTCAAATTTGATTTTTTCAATGAATTATTATTTTTTGTCTTAAATTCACCAGCCCTTATTTGGGCCGCAACAATCTCAAAAAAAGTTGGCGAAATCCTGGAGAAACTATAATACAATTATGGTCTAAATGGCCCAGTTCTACATTACAAATCGGTTGACCAAAGATTTGCTGTCACTTCAACGAAGCTGCCGCAGAGATGTTGGGTGTTTGTGTAGTCTATACCCATGACTTCCAGGATTGCTCCGGTTCCGCTGTAAATTACGCCAGATGCATGTAATTTCCGCCGATGTTGGTTAACTTCCGCTTTCTTTGTGTTGGCATTCCAAACTGGTGGATTTCTGAGGACTATGGTTAACTGCTCCTCAGATCTCTGCAGGGTAAATCCAGACAGCTAGCTAGACTATCTGTCCAATCTGAGTTTTCTGTTGCACAACTAAAACAAACTTTGAATGTACAGATGTCCCACCAAAACAAGTTCCTTCTTGAGGCTATTTTGCAGTGGCACCATATCACCATGTGAAGGTTAGCAACGCACAAGACAATTGTGATTGGTTTTAAGCCAAGCCAATTAACCGTTTTTCTCCCATCCTAGAAAGCTGTGTGAACTAGCCAGACTCTTCTCCACGGTGCAAAGGAAGATCTAGCAAAACGAGTTTATACATATATATATATATATGTGTATGTGTGTATATGTGTGTGTGTGTGTGTACATATATATATATATGTGTATATATGTATGTATGTGTGTATATATGTATAAATGTGTGTGTGTGTGTGTGTGTACAGTGGTGTGAAAAAGTGTTTGCCCCCTTCCTCATTTCCTGTTCCTTTGCATGTTTGTCCACACTTAAGTTTTCGGAACATCAAACCAATTTAAACAATAGTCAAGGACAACACAAGTAAACACAAAATGCAATTTGTAAATGAGGGTGTTTATTATTAAGGTGAAAAAAAATCCAAACCACATGGCCCTGTGTGAAAAAGTGATTGCCCCCCTTGTTAAAACATACTATAACTGTGGTTGTCCACACCTGAGTTCAATTTCTCTAGCCACACCCAGGCCTGATTATGCCACACCTGTTCACAATCAAGGCACACTTAAATAGGAGCTGCTTGACCCAGTAAGGTCCACCAGAAGATCCTTAAATACACATCATGCCAAGACCCAGAAATTCGGAAACATTGAGAAAGAAAGTAATTGAGTCATATCAGTCTGGAAAGGGTTTATAAGCCATTTCCAAGCTTTGGGAATCCAGCGAACCACAGTGAGACCATATCCACAAATGCGAAGACATGGAACATGGTGGAACCTTCCCAGAGTGGCCGGCCGCCCAAAATTACCCCAGAGCGCCCGCGGGACTCATCCAAGAGGTCCAAAAGACCCCACAACAACTCCAAAACTGCAGCCTCACTTGCTCAGTTAAGTCAGCGTTCATGCCTCCACCATCAGGAAAAGACTGGGCAAAAATGCCTGCATGCAGAGTTCCAGGAAAAACCACTGCTGAGCAAAAAGAACATCAAAGCTCGTCTCAATTTCTCCACAACAATCTTGATGATCCCCAGACTTTTGGGACAACATTCTGTGGACCGATGAGACAAAGTGGAACTCTTGGAAGTGTGTGTCCAAGTATATCTGCGGTAGAAGACACTGCATTTCATAAAAGAACATTATACCCACAGTAAAATATGGTGGTGGTGGTAGTGTGATGGTCTGGGCTGTTTTGCTGCTTCAGGATCTGGAGACTTGCCGTGTAAAAGGAACTATGAATTCTGCTATCTACCAAGAGATCCTGAAGGAGAATGTCCGACCATCTGTTTGTGTACTCAAGCTGAAACGAACTTGGGTTCTGCAGCAGGACAATGATCCTAAACACACCACAAGTCCACCACCGAATGGCTGAAGAAAAACAAAATGAAGACTTTGAGTGGCCTAGCCAAAGTCCTGACCTGAATCCTATTGAGATGTTGTGGTATGACCTTAAAAAGGCCGTTCATGCTCAAAAAACCTCTATGTAACTGAATAAGGACAATTCTGCAAAGATGAGTGGGCCAAAATTCCTCCAGGACGCTGTAAAAGCCTCCTTGCACGTTATCGCAACGCTTGTTGCAGTTGTTGCTGCTAAGGGTGGCCCAACCAGTTATTAGGTTTAGGGGGCAATCACTTTTTCACACAGGCCATGATGGTTTGGATTTTTTTTCACCTTTAATAATAAACACCTTCATTTACAAATTGCATTTTGTGTTTACTTGTGTTGTCCTTGACTATTGTTTAAATTGGTTTGATGTTCCGAAACACTTAAGTGGGAATAACATGCAAAGGAACAGGAAATGAGGAAGGGGGCAAACACTTTTTCACACCACTGTATATATATGTATATATGCGTGTGTGTGTGTGTATATATATGTATGTATGTATGTGTGTATGTATATATGTGTTTATACGTATGTGTGTGTGTGTGTGTGTGGTGTGTATATGCATGCATGAATGTATGTATGTATATATGGCCTTTCAAAGTGTCACACTCACAGATTCAACTCTCAAAAATCCGATTGTGCCAGAATCCAGGTGCACAATGAAATCAGGAAATGCAGGTCAGTGGGCAGGGAGAGCTTGATGTGCATTTGTTTTACTGGCACTGTTTGCTTCTCTGCTTCTGTGACGGTGACTATTGTTTACTGCAGCCTAGTTTTTCCTACGTACACTTATGCTGGCACAACATGAAAGATTTTTAAGGGCTGTCTTGGAAATCGTGGTTTTTGAAAAGTTGTACACACCACTTGGACTACATTTGCTACATATGATGTTGATTTTGAACCTTTTTATCTACAGTTAAAAAATCAAAGTAATGTTTGATGAGCTGAATTTTAAAGGATGAAATATAAATCATGTTTTTACCAAATTTAGATACACACCATGTTGGCACACTAGATTCAGACTGAAAACTCAATTAGTTTGTTTCGTGGCGTTACTTTAGATTGTGTGTCTGAAGTCTGAGCATAAAATGCAAATATCACAACACTGAATCAAATGGGCTCAGAGGGCAGCAGACAGCAGTCCTTTGTAGGTGATTTCTTTAAACTTTTTTCTCTTGAAAAACATGCGCTGCTTAATCCCACTGCACAGCATTTCATGTTTTCCTGATTGTCTCGTTATATGTGAAATCACCTTATTGCTGGTAAAACATCTCGAAGCACAGGCATCATCTCCATTTAGATGTTTGTTCCCGCATCTCATACGTTTAAAAGAAATGTGGGTTGAATAAATGGCAACTCCTTCACAGACTGATCTAATACCTTTTGCCAACATTTTGTTTATGGTATCAAACGGTCAATCAAAATGGTTTCAAAACACGAGAGATAAATTTGCAGAACTACCCAAATTAACAGTATTTTGCGGCTCTACACTTGGATGAAATGAGCAGTTACACAGAAATGTGTTGCTCCTACTATAGGGAGGCATGAGGACGGACTCAATCAGGAAATTGAATATCACATGCATGACAATGGGAAGTGTCCAGGTGACCTCTAATTGAACAACCATCCATTCATCCATTCATCCATTCATCCATTCATCCATACCCCCCCCCCGTACCTCCCCACTGCGCTTGTATCAGCAGCAGATGTCTGATCGGAGATAAGCACGCAGGTCAATGTCGACCTCATCACAACGGACCTAGTTTCGCCCATCACGCCAATAACTGCCAGGCGATGGGTCCTCCCCTTTGCTACACTGTGATTGACAGCTCTCCACTGACAAGGTTTATGGGGGTCAGGACCTTCCTCTCTGTCACCTTTAATTGGAGCACCATGCCATTAGCTGGTGGACCCGGACCTTGGCTGGCTGGAACTGGACTGGTTATCCTCTGTGTGAAAGACCATGGAACCCATCTGATAAATTATCTACAGCATTGCCACAGCCTTCCTGGAAAGACTAGCCAACCGTTTTTTGAGTGATCAGCATCTACTCAATGAGCACAGGTGTGTGTTCAATCAATTGTTGAGAGACAACTACCTTGCGTGGGCCATTAAGAGGGATAATATCCAAGTATGTCAAGACCAGCCTTGATAAAACGGCACCACTCAGCCCTAAACAAACAAATGAGTTGGACCAATTGACCTTCAGGCTTTGTTACTCTGTTAACCTGTCCTGTTGGGAGTTAAACCTCCACTGTGATTCCTTGCCCCACTCCCCCGCCACGCCACTGATTCCACACTACACGCGTCACCTCACACAAACACCGCAGGTGAGCTGACCGTATTTGCATAAGTCTGTGTGACCGTGTGTGTGCGTCACCCCTGCCAAGAGGTTCCATAAAACCATTAAGTGAAAGGAATGTATAGTAGAGCAGTTCCCAGTATGCAAGAGTATACATATTTTCTACATGGCAGATTGTGGTTAGGTGTAGGATTACAGTTAAATCTCATAATTAGCATGAAAGGCCAGCAGGGGAGAGAGAAGGAGAGGAGAATATGAATGGACAAGGGGACTGACCTCTGTTATCTCCCCTAGGCATGCCTATTGCTTATCTGGCTCTATGGCAGCAATGTTTATGTATAAGTTAAGCGGTGCAGAGATGTGCGCTGCATAAGCTCCTGCATGACAGTTCAATTTCTGAATTGGTTTTTGATTATGGATCAAACGTGGAGATGCTTCAGAGAAGACTTCACTGACCCTAAACATGTTTTTTTTTTTTTTTTTTGGGGTGACTGATGTTTCAGTTCATTGTCAAGCAACTTCTAAAAAAATTAAAAACCCACCTCATAGTGTCTGTAATCTTCTGAGGCTGAAATTATTGGATTTTGTTCTGTACAGTTTTGGTCAATTACAAAAGACGCTGCTGGTCTTAAAAATAATTGGACAGATTTTGATAGGCTTGGTGATTTTCAATTGTCAGGTATTACTGTCTATTGTACACATGGATTTTGGATAGCCTCTTATTGTGAAAGGTGTGTGCTAAGGTCACTGATACTGCAGCACAATCTTAACCCTCTGCAGCATTTATTTACTCCACAAGCAAACCCTGGCCATTATGTGTCCTGCACTGAAACCTTTGGCACCAAACATTTCACTTCAACCTTTATTTAACTGACATATTACTGGAATTGCTTGTGTAATCTCCATGCTGGAAATTTCGCACATTGCTCTATTGGTTTTCCTGGTTTGTTTTTGTCCCACTACAGTAATATCACTGTGTTAGTCATTGCATTGTATTGTGTTGCATTAGGGAACTCTCAATCCCAGCAGCCACTAAGACAATTAGGCAGGAACTGTCCTACCTATGAAGACTGTTGTGGAAATCAACGTTTGATTACTTTCTGTTAATTGACAGGATGCAAATTTAGCTGTTGATTTGAGGTTGGGGGGGGATTAGTGACTACAAATAATTCAGGGGAACAAAACATGCTAGGGTTTGATGTAGATTCATGTAGTGTCACCTTTTGAGTCACCCAATGTCCCACTTAGATGTACTGATATTTTTGTTATTATTTGCTGTTGGGGCTCTTTGTTGTTTTCTCTCTGCTTCATAGCTTCGCCTTGTATCTATTCAGAAAGGAATTATTTGACTAGATAAACAAAACATAAGAGTTTCTTGTGAGTTTCCTCACGATAAAGGTGGAGGTTGTGATATTCTGGGTCTTTTTCAGTGATTTTTCAAATCCAGCATTTTGTAATACAAACTTTTGATTTTAAATTGGACTTTCCTTAGTTGGATGAATATGTATGTACTCATGTTTGGTCATATCAAAGTTTGGCAGAGTTACGATAAACCTGAGGTGAAAATTAGCCGTGTAATCACAAATGGTTTATGCAAATTAAAGATCAATAGCATTTCCCCCTGTTTTCAGAAAATATAGAGACTTTGTTTCCAAAAACGCCTTTTGGCCATCAAGGTGAGTTTTCTGAGAGCCAGCGGGGTTCCTCATCTCCCTCCATTGGGTAACAAGCTTATTTTCCATACGTAGCCAGGTGCATGTTTTAAGATAGAGCCTTAACAGCGTGGCGTGGTGGTGAATTCCAATTGAGCCGAGCCCAGGTACAATAATGTTGTTATGAATGCAGGCCGTGATGTTGATGGCATCCATATCACACTCAGAGGGACGAGAAAAAAAGAGCCTGACATCTGTTTCAAGCACACTCCAGCCTTTACATCTCACCACAAAGTCAGGGGTTGGGAGGCGCACGTCTGGCTTTCCTAGATTAAAATGTGTCAACAAGCTTAACTGCTGGCTTTGAAACTTGCCTCTCTTCCTTTGTAATTCCCCCGATGGCTGGTCAACCGTCGTGGTTAACACAATCATATATGCAGCCTTTTACATGATAGTGCTTGCCTTTTTCCAAAGTTTAACCTCAAAGTAGATGATAGATTTAATGCAAAAAAAACACCTAATTAATGCTGCCTTCATGTCCCAACTCAGTGACGGTTATTTTTGTTTACTACAATGGACCACTGCAATACAGTGGCTCTGTTGTTAGTTGTTATTCAGGAAATATTAAGTGATGTTCATGTCCATGTGTATGATAATCCCACACAGTGGTCCTGAAGAAAGAAGGGTTGTTGTTTGCTATCAAGCCAGTGCTTTGGCTACCTCATCCCGTTGGACTTGGACTTATTTTTTTTGTATTTAGTTATGGGGATTACTCTTTTGGACGGGCTTTAAAGACTACAGTGGGAAAGGGAGAGGGAGAGGCAGTTGGGCTTAAGGATAGGATAAAACAGGGGTGGTGTAGCAGTGGATAAAGATGGAGAAACAGAGGCAGAGGTATTCAGTTGCTCAGGAAACAGTCCCTTTCTTTGTTGCCTTCTCTTCTTTTCATGGCTGAAGGTCAAGATTAATAATCGATAGCATTAAAAAGAGCTCCACCGTCCCTGGTCTATTATGTCTGAGACTTGGTCCCCATTGACAATTAAAGGCCCCAGAGTCATTAATGTTCAAGTAGCTTGGAAACCCCTTACCATTGTTCATATCTGAATGAGAGGAAATCCAATGCAGTCTTGAGGTTTGCCACGGTCAGGTCATGACATTGACCCGGGGGGAAAGGCTGGATGATTTCCTGCCACACTGATACGGTTCACTCATGAAAAGCTAAAGAGAGGATGCCACCTTCTCAGACACCCCCACTTCACCGTTTGACTGTACAGTTATTTTTTAAAATGGAGAGAAAACAACTACATTGGCCTCGGTAGAAGAAGCAGGAGCAAAAGTGGGAGAGGCAGAGACAGAGGGAGAAAAAAACAAAATGTGAAGGCTGGCTCCTTTTCAGTGGGCTGTGTCACTATCAATAGTGACACCTTGAACAATTCAGTCAGTGATATTGAAAGTGGTGTGTGTCAGCAACCTGCTTGTGACACTCGCAGAAGGCACCAGCTCCCCCGGTGGTAGGTCACACTATAAAAAGAACAATCAGAGTGGCCTGATGGAACTAATTTCATCTGGCCCCCCCCCACACACACACACACATTTGTGCCTCCTAGTCTGTACTCCCACTACCTCTCATGATCCCCCATTTGTCTCCATGTGTCTGTTTCTCTTCTGTCTGTCTCACCTCTCCGTACTCTCTTCTCTCGCTCTGTCTCATCTCCTTGCTCCTGTGTTCTTGTCAGGGTTTCCTTACCTTTTGCTTTGCAGTCACGTTTCATCTCTGTGCATGACTCATTCTGCTCAATAAGCTCCAAAGTAAGCAGATTTGTCCATCCTCTCTTCTCTCTCTCTCTTCACCCCCTCCTCCCTAAGAAGGCTATTGTGATTCATGGAGGAAACCCTTCAGAGCAAATATTCTCTGGGCATTTCATGTATAAACATGCCTGACTTTCTACCACCGGGGGGAGAAAAAATGAAAATGCAAAAAAGCTTTGTGTAACGCAGTGATTCAATACGTAACAACCAACAAATGTTTTGATGCATTGGTCTGAGCCGTTCTGTCGAGTTAATGCCAAGTGTGATAAATAGATTAGTCTCTAGATGGTGGCCTCAAACGAGTTTCCTCCAACGCTTAAGGCAGAGTTGCCATTCCAGCTAATTTGTTGGGAATTTGCCTGCCAAAAGTCCAACTGGTGATGAAAGGAGTTAGCCCCTTTAGCATTTAGACAGAAATAAACAAATGCATACTCTCTATTAATATATATATATGCATTTTAACTGGATGTGAAATCCTCCCTCAGAATGCCATTGTCAGGATTAAGGGTCAGAGAATGCAATCTGAGCTGAATTAAGGAAAGCAACCTCAGTGTCATACGCTCAAAAAGCACACTCAAAAATAAAGAGCATTAGAATTCTTACATTTGCATAACGTTCCTATATATAAATCAAGTGTTGTGAAGAGCTTTTGGAGTGACTAACATGTACAGAAACGCACCAGAACGAGTGGGTTGTTAAAAAGCAAGGGGGGTGTAGTTGCTGTAATCATGCAGAAACATAACAAATGGAGATTTTTTTGCACCTTTTTTACCATCTTTCATCAAATGCCCAGCTCCTAAATTATAAGAGCAAGTCATCAGGAATGTTGACAAAACAATAAAACATGAATCTGACACCGCTCAGCAAAAAGTGCCTCACTAAGCAATGCAAACAACAACTTCAATTATGTTTTTCTCTCTCTCTCTGTCCCCCCTCTTATGTCACACAGCCATTTATTGCCTCAGATGATGTACAGTATGCTGCACTGGGACATACATATGGAACGGCATGAGGACTTTAGATTAAAATTGATTTTCCTCCCCTTGGGAAGTGGAAAAAGTCAAAATTTGTTACTTGCACATTTATGAAACAGATTTAGTCTGTTGACATTGAAGGCTTGTTGATAAGTAATTAAATAGCCTTTACCCAAGACAAGGTGACAGGTAACGCTTTGTCATTCCCCCCCCCCCGTGTAGTGTAGCTTCTGTAATGATGATATACCGTCCAGAGCTCGTTGTTTTGTGCCTGATACTATAAAGTGAATAGATCAAATTTCTGGTTGCAGCAGAGGATTGCATTAGTGGTTATCAATTGTTGGTCATTTGTGCCAATTATCATAGTTTCAGGCTGAGAATGTGATGGAAAAGAACAGGAAATAGATGTAGTATGTCAATTAATACACAGCATGCATCACAGGCTGTAATGTGTTTGTCTGTGAGCTGTAGAGGCAGTGTGCAGGGAAACACTTGGCGGCGGTAGTACCCTCCGCCTGGCAGGGTCCTCTGATTAATGAGTTATCCCAGCCTTGTAGCCTCGGACGGGCAAGAGGCCACACATCTGTGTGTCACTCAGGTCTGACACCTTTTCCCAGCCCGGCTGCTAGCTGCTCACCAAGGGATTTTCCAGATGTTCCAAGGTTTCCTTAGCGGGAGACTCTGTCGTCAAATCACCATCCTGACATTGCGACATAACTTTACTGCAAAGTTCTGAGTATATTAAAGCAGATTTTGCTTGTAGCGTCTGTACTTGGAAATGCTTTATCTGTTTTGTTCCAGATGTTGATTTGGCTCGCAGGTGTTTGAGGGGTTTGTGATAAAGGCAGCTGCCTATGATGACATGTTTGGTTTAAGATTAATTTGTGTTGTTAGCCTCCTCCGTTTGGTTGCTTACACCAGAGAGAAAGATGTAATTTCAGCTTTTCCCCCCACACAGCCTCTCTGTCTTGCATGAAGCAGTTGGATCCGAGTTCAAAATAGGACCCATGGGTATCAAGTATCAATAGCCTATGATAAAAGTTCAGCAAGCAAAGCTCATATATTGTTGCTGTCCCCACAGAGAGGATAATTTATGAAACCTTGTCCTCGGCTACCTTTTGTGCACATAGTCGCTTTTACATTGGAGCCACGGCTTCCAAGCAGCTACTGTATGTTGATGCCATTTTTATAATCTCAGTTTTCCCTTATTTCTCACAAATAAAGGAGGGGAAAAACTCATAATGGAATTCAGCCAAGGCATTGGATTATAAATGAGGTCTGCGCCAGCCTTTATAACGTTATTTAGATTCCTGTGTACAGAGACCCGTGTTCCAACTCCCATCAGCACTGCGACAGAATCAAATGTGAATATAAGCTGATATAGGGAAATTGGTTTGGAATGTGCTGATGCTTTGGAGACCCAGTGCAGAGGCAAAAAAAGAGAAACAGCAGTTCTTTGGCACATGCAGAGTGATGTTTTAATTACTTGAATTGAAATGATAACAACCATCCCTCCCATCCCAGAATGAAACAAATTAATAGGGTTACACTGAAAGTCACCTCATTATTATTTTTTTTTCTTCATGGAAAGCCTCATTTTGTTGTCATACCATGTTACATTTCTGCCTCTGTTGTATTTGCTCATAATTCACATTAAATGTTTTAAATTTCTGTTTGTTTCATGTGGCATTTACTAGCATGGAGCAGTCTGTTCCTCAGTGCCACAACTGTGATAAACTCAGACGGAAAAAGATTAATTAGAAAATATGTAGTTTGATGAATGTGTGTATTTAGTTTGTTTGCAGATGTAGGACCTTTTAAGCATGTCCTGCCTCTTACGGTGATACATAATGAATGTGTCGATACCAAAATGGCTAAAAAAACCAGACTGTTCATTACTCAGCCTTTTAAGATTTTCCATTTGATGTTCAAAATATTGCTGTGCTTTGATCATTTGCTGCCTAAAAAGTGACGTCAATTGCATTTTCAATTTTTATTTTTATATATGTATATATATATATATATATATATAATATATGTATGTATTTATGTATGTATGTGTGTGTATTTTACAGTGATTATTAATTATATGACACAAAATTTTGGACACTGATTATGAACAGAAATGTATGGCTTATGACAGTATTGTGAGACAGTCTTTCATCCTCAGGCACAAAAGGACTAACTTTAGCACTTTGGTAGCATGTTTTTTGTATAATTTTTTTAAAGAAGCTAAGAACATTGAAGCAGAGGAAAAACAGTATGACATGTCTTGAGCTGTTGTGCAGAGATGCAAGACATGTCGTTTTTTCCACCTTACTTGCTACAAGGTTAACTTTGGGGAATTTTGATGGAGGCAAACATTGCCTGTTTTGGCAGCCAGACCTTGTACACCTCAGAGGCTGGTCCCAAGAAAACAAGCACCATTCCCCTGCAGTTCCAACCCAATTCACATGCTCAACTGCATAACATTCAGACTGAATAGGCTAGATGTCTAATCCATCCATTAAATGTAATTGAGACTGAAACGCTGCATTAGAGCCAGTCTGTATGTTGGAGCTCAGAGACGAAAATTGCAGGGATTAAAAAAATCTCAAATATATATGCTTGTATTTCTCTTCAGCGAGAAAATACTGCAGAAGGTCCCTCAGTAGAGCATCTAAAATTACCTTGTCAATCACATACCAGCTGCAGACTAGTTTTCTGCTCATTTCACTGGCACATGAAGAAAATGCATGTAAAAGGGTCAAAACAAGCTCAGTTTGGATGGCTTCCGGGGCCATGTGTCTAATGGATGGTTTTTAATGGGAAGAGGCTATGACGCCTGATTTCGAAGCACACTGACAGCCAGTCAGAGGGGAAAAGCATCCCCCCCCCTTCCACCTTCACAAACACCAAAAACCGCACTACCATAATTTGTTGTCATGATGCAGACGTTCCAACTAAAATAGTGGCAAAAAAACTGCAAACAAACTTGAAGTCTCTTCCATTTATCTTTTTCTAAAGTTGTCAGCTTTCTGTCAGTGGTGTGCTTAAGACTTATATTTACAAGCTTGGCAAATGTAAATATGAACCTCCATTTGCAAGGGAGCTTTGAGGATAACAAAAGAACACTTTGTCAAAACAGTGCCTTCCCAAACAAGAAATCCAAGGCAATCCGCCAAATGATCACAGTGACGAAATGAGATGGTGTAAAGATAAATCAAATTATGGATCTCCAGGGTAAAGCACATTGCAAATGGACAGCCTACTTTGATTCTTATATTCCCCAGGAAAAATGTGACTAGCTTTTTGATGCTCTTCCACTGTGAAATGTCCGAATATATTTGCATGAACTTGCATGAGCCAGCACAGCTGTCATAGTTAAAGGCATACAATTACTGTACATACTAATGCTGAGAAAAGACAAATGTAAATAATGACACGTACTTAAATCAGTTGAATATGACAAGACCTGCCGAAGAAAACACTGACTTTACCACTCTGATAACTGTTGAAAATGACTTCAGTGAATTTGCACCAATCATGTGTTTTGCTAAGGGGGACTGAGGGAATCATCAGCCCAAACTGTGATCTCATCAGACGGGGTCGTAAGCAGGGAAAGGCAGTGGGACCTCACTTATTTACCCAGAAGCTGTCTTTTTTTTATCTCATCATATATTTCAATCACAAGAGGCAGCTTTTAGGTATTTTATTTCCTGCGCTGCAGCAAACGCTTGACCCTAATCAGAGCAATCAGAGCTGCTACATCCACCGGCTGTTTTTGTAATGGTGATCTGCCCTGGTATCGGCCAAATTCTATTCATCAGCAAGGAAAATGGATCAGAGTTGGAGAAAAATAGAGACGCCACCACCACATTCTCTACATTGGGACATGCTGCTAACCAGCACTTTATTATAAGATGGTCTGCAGAAGTGAGGGGAACATAATGGGGATCTCCCTTTCTATTTAGCACAAACATGCCACACTGTTAGACGATCAGGTTCCCCAATGATCATTATTACAAGTCCAAACGCACGCGTGTGTGTGTGTGTGTGTGCGTGCGTGCGTGCGCGCGCACACACACACACACACACACACACACACACACACACACACACACACACACACACACTTACATACCCATTCTGGATAAATAAGGCATGGGTAATTATAGCAGGGAAGCGTGTCTTAGTGGAGCTGTCAGAACTGTAATTGCTAGAGGGATGGTGGGCTATCGAGAAGCGAATCGCGCAGCAAGTGCAACACTGGCAGTGGCGAGTGACTTTGATTATTAGGGGTGAGAGATGGAGGTTATCACCCAACCCCTTCTCATATCTTGCATGTTATGAACAAGGCTGTCTATTTAACACAAGATAAGCAGTATGCTTTAGAAAAGTGGCACAGTAAATACCCACATGCATTACCTTGACTGTGAAGTGACTGCGCTCCCCCACCCCCCTTCCATCACTTTCTCTTACACTCTTTTCCACCGGATGGTCATGCAAGAGTATTTAGTCTAGAGGGATATTACGGTGCACTTGTCTGGGGCTTAGAAAGGTACCATCCATACCTGTATCACATCAAACATGAGACGAAAAACACCTCATCTTGTTAGGAGAAATTGCCATGGGTAAATGCGTGCACTAGTGTGCTCATTCAGCTTTGCTGTCATGAATTGCCCATTTCTGTGCCAGAAGCTTTGGGGGGAGGAGAAAAAAGGATTGAACTCCAGCCAAAAATGGGATTTTAATTTCTTAGAAATTCCCATCTGTTTGTGTGCATGGGGGAGTGAGAAGACGGAGGCGAGAGGGGAGTAAAACAGGAAAAAATAATACTATATACCCAGTGTGAAGGAGGGAACTGAAATCATGACTTTCAAATGAACAGCAAGATTCTTCTCATGGAGATTGCTTCTGAAAATTACAAGTCATAATGTCATCAGGAAATCAATGGGGACTATAAAGGTAATCATAACAGTACAGTGTGTGCGAGCTGGGGCCAAATTGCCACTCTGTTTGGCGCTTCGCCTCAGCAGATAATTGCACTGGACAACCTGAATCAAGTCTACTCATGCCGAAACACTTTACATAGATCTCCCCATGCCATGAAGCTAATTGCATTTCAAAAAGTTATTGTGCCACAACACCAAATATTGATTGAATGCTAAACATGCAATCTGTGAGTGTAAGCATGTATGCAAATAGCTAATTTGATTTCAATCATCATAGTGTGGAGGGCTTTGGGTAGGACTAACCTCTCCTGTCACAGCCCAGTTTGAATCAAGATATGAAAGTCACTGCATGGTTAGTTTTAAAATCTGTCAAAATATCTCAATTGTGTGCTTTTATGAGGAGAAAATGAACTTAATTGAAAGTGGCATACAATTGGCCAGCATTAACCTAGCGTGAAATTTGTCTTCAGCTATCCTGGGCAGGGGCGAGCACCAACTTTGCAGCATCATCTTCAGAGTGATTGGAGGATATGTAATTGGTTATGATCATTATGGCATGAGGGAGCTGCTCACCACCACCAATATATCCCAGTTACTAAAGATGTGCGGTTTCTACCGCATCAAATCAAAGGTTTAATAATTTGGTAAATTAATTGATCAAAACCTAAATCTACTTTAGAATATATCGCTCATTAGGAAAGAAACAAAGAGAAAAGCTGTTTTTTTGTGACATTAATGCAATTTTATAACTAGACCAAAGTAGACATGAGTAATAATTAGTGTTGGCATTAATGTTATTAAGTCCGTAGTATCAGGCTGTATCTTACCTTTTTTAATAGAGACTATTAGAAAATGGTGTTATCGTATTTATTTGTCAGCCTGTAAAATGAAAAGATTGTATGATGGCTAAATCAGTTCTTTTGTAGATCTATCACCTTTCATAAAAAAGTTCACTACATCGTCCAGTGCAACAAAAACGGTCTTGTCTTGCGCTACATTTAACAAATAAGACTTAGATAATATATGGTATATAGTTTTTCTATAGCAGAAAAATAATACAGGAGTAAACTGTGTTTTCTAAAGCTAAATATCTGATGTTAAGTAGTTTTTTACATCACTACTTACAGAAGTACAATTGGCAGTTGAATTTAAGTAAATTATTCACACATCAGTTAGTTTTGTTTTTATCATATAGACCTTTTTAAGAGACTAATATGTCCATCTATCATGGCTTTTGCGGGCCACGATAGAGGTAAGATAGCTGAGGTCAGGTTGGTAGGGTTTACCCACCCTTATTTTACCCTTTAGTTTTTATTTTAACAGCCTTAAATGTTGGACTTATCAGTTCCGTTATATTTGAGCAGTTAACATTGTAGAATATTTAAATGGTCAAACCCCACCGAAATGTGGCATTAAGAGTTGTGTGGGACCGATGAAATGAAACGTATGAAATTCAAATTGTCCAAAAAGTAATTTAAATCAAATAGAGGATCTCAGATGGTTAGTTTGCTTGTGAGCTACTTCCTGCTGTGCCTTTAGTATTTCATCAGAAATAACTTTGTCCGTTTACTCAAGCAGCACTGCTTTCTTTCTGCCACATGCCAACTTATTACTGGAGACACTTGTAGCAGCTTTCAACAAACATCATATTGTCACACATGGGCGCCAATAATTGTGAACTCCACAAAGCATAGGCGTGCTGTTGAGGCAGGGCCTTGCGGAAATCGCAGCTGCCACCGCCACCCGCCTCCTGCCACGCGGAAGAAGGATTCTGTTTGCAAGGAGAGAGATGAAGAGGCGCCTCGCTGTCACGGGAACCTAACCATCTCTGATTACATTCTTCAAATGGTGTGTTTTCATTTGCTGTTGTTTTGAACAGATGTGTAGTTTGGAACAGATAAGGACTAAAGCGTGATGTGTACATGGATTATAGCCTGCCTTTTAATGTTCTCCTTCTCCTACCCTCCCTTCTCTAGATCTCTCCAAACATGTATCATGCGCTGCCGCCCTCCATTTATGTTGTTACGACGGCAACTGATTCGGAGCCTTTAAAATGGAAACTTCATATGCTCTCTTTCCTTCAGACTTCCTTGAAGTAGACTTTTGTTCAATCTCGAGGCCTCATTCTCATTTCATGATAATCAAGTAATACACAAGACAGTTTCTCTGTGATTCCCTCTATGGAACTACAGCATGTAATCTAGTGCACAGACCCTAATGGTGCTATAAATATTACGCATTCAACAGAGCTGGGCCTCTGTGTAATCTGCTCATGAGGGATTCGTCAGTTGCTTGACTGATGGATCGCGTTGGAAGGTAAACAGGACAAGATATGATAGTCTGGTGTACAGTTTCTCCTCCTCTGAAGGTGCCGTTTTCCCTTCGTGCACGCCACTCTTAATTTCCTCTCCCATTCAACTACCAGGGGGCAACAGACGGCATTCAATTATCACAGGACCTGATAGCTGTAAATTGTCTTTGAGCGCAGAAAGTGCATAATCAACAGCGGTACTTTCTTATGCATAATCTTCTCTTTGACTTAATGCATTCACATTCATATTCTGAGATAGGATGGGGTAAGGAAGAAGCAACGTGTGATTACAGACAATGCTTTGAGCACTTGCACAAATGCAGCGATCTCCCTCACTCCTCCCAGTTTCTCCTGTTTGGTCAGTGTTTATTATTAATGGGTTGGCAAACCCTACAGTATCAATTTTCAGTATAGATCATTAAGCTCCTCTTTCTCTATTACTGCCTGCATAAGTCTGTGTAGCTCACCATACTGGTTGGTATGTACAGTTTATGATTAGGCTGCGTGTTTGTGAGGCCTGCCATGTTTTGAGTCTTTTTTTTTATAGTGGTTGTCACTTTACCACAGTTCAGAAAATGTTATATTCATGAGGCTGTGTACAGTAGTCTTTTCCAACAAATGGGCCCTGTGGCAACATTGGAATTCAGATAGTGAAGGTTGCATCTGGACATGCATGACACCCTGCTGGGAGACATTAGAAGGCTCCTCATGGCCACAACAAACATTTTGGAATATGTCAGAGCAGAATTTCTGTGTTTATGTGAAATTGAGTGCACTAACCGGGTCAGAGTAGACCTATAAATAAAGGCCTAATTATGCATGCTGCTGTGCATCCCAATTATGCATAACACTGCACAATTTTGTTCCTGATGCAAACTATTGGAGACATATACATATTGTAAGCCTTTGCATGTTTTCCATTTCACTGGTGATTATTAGTATTCATACTGTACATTTGCAGTTGCATTTTTTATTTTTGGTCCTATCTAGGAATTTTAGTGAAGCTTATTTAAAAATGGGTGCTTACTAATGAATGGAAATTGCATTGCATTTTTTTTCAGAAATGGTTCCTCAACATGGTGCCTCAACATTACTAAAATTTGGCTACACCCCACTGTTGTAGTTGCACTAAATAGTCACCTTACCTTGATGTGTTCTCTGTCCTTCACATTTTTATTCACTCATACTGGATCTGGTCCTTCAACTTAAGCCTGTCCATAACTTACACAGACACACCCTAAAGCCAGTTCTCTCTCTAAGAGAGACTCTGGTTTGTGGTGAAATTTATGCACACGGCTACAAGTTGTCTCTGTCTTATTCCAGGACCAAATTTAAGAACTGAAAATTAGCCCAATCTGACCTCATTTAACAAGGTTAAGAGACTAAATCCATGCTAGTGGCTCTGTCAGGCTGTACTTAGCTTTTAGCTGAAAGCACCACTGCACCAACATTTTCAATCCGTCCAGTATATGTTGAGATATTTCACAGGATAAGTGAAAACTTTGACCTGCTGGTGGCAGTACAGGAAATGTCAGAAGGCTCTTCTTGTCACTATAGATATCTGTATCAAATGTCATTGTTATCCATCCAATAGTGAGGCATTTCAGGCCAGACCAATGTGGTGAACTGGCTAACGGGCTGACCAACATTGCCATCTCTAGCGCTATACTGCTAACATAGCTAAAAAGCCAGGGACTGGTCTGCAGCCGGAGATACCAAACAGAATGATGGCAAAGACAAAGCCTGTCCATCCCAAGACAGGCAATGGAAGTGCTATGCACCAGGATTTATGAGACAGAGGTCCTTTCCTGTAAATGAGAGAAAAGGCCAACTGTGAGCAACTTGAAGTCTGTCTTGCAGTCTTTACAGCTTTCTGTAAAGTTTCTAATCAGAGCCGTGAGCCTGACTGTCTTCATCACAGACCAATCCCATCCTACTCTTGTTCCTGCCCTCTGCTCTGCTGTCCTCTTGACCTTTCTTCTTTCTGATGGCTTTTTAACTTATTTCTTCCTCCTCCTTTACTTGAGCGCATTCTCATTTTTATGGTCCGTTCCCTCTTCTCCTCGATTTCCTCCTTGGAGAGGTCATCTCTTAGCTCTTTGCCAGGCATTCACTCCTGAGATTACGTCTTCATTTACACTCCCATGCAGACACCCACTGATGCACACACACCCACATATACACTAACCGCTACCACTCCGTAGAGCTCCTGCAGGCATTTTGTCCTTCAAACCAGCATCTCGTATTTCAGCTTTACTCAATCACCCCCACTGTAGACCACATGCATTAATACTGACCATGCTTTGAAGTTGCTAATATCAGCTCTGCTCCATCCTTCATCATAATAACCTCAAAAATGCTTTGATTGTAATTTATCTTGGGATAACACAGATTTGGCAGAAAGGTTTGACTGTAGTGTGGTTGTAATACTTTCTGACACAGCATCCGTTTCCCCGTGTGTGCACCTGGCTGGAGATACACTCGGGTCAATATATCATGCCTCACGAGATAGGTCAGAGCTTGGTTTTTTATCTCTGCAGTGTTGCTAAAAGCAGATTGTGGTGCAGCATATATTTATGTGTAAGAATTCAGCAAGGGCTGTCATTGGAGGGTATCACACCAGACTGCAGTTACAAAGAAACCGTTTTAAGATCTAATCAGCGCTTATAATGGACAAACTTACCAAGACTGGATAGGTGACCTCACAACCAGCTGTTTTCCCCTTATTGTACAACACAAGCACAAAGTGGAATGGCAGTATTTACTAACCCAGCATCACCTCATTGTGCCGTACTGCACAGTGTAGAACACATTGCTAATATAATCACACTAAACTACACACTCTTATGGGCCAGGCTTAATGTTAAGTGTGTGTCATTTGAGAGCCCGCTGTCACAGTAAGAGGTTCCAACTGGTTTATAAAGGCACATGTTTATTGTATCATGCATTAGGGCCATTAGCCCCAGTGCTAGCTGAACCCAGCTGGTTCCCAGGGTCATTCCTCAATGTGAAACTGAACTACATGACATGACCAAAATTGACTCCTCTCAGAACACTCCACAGCTAATGGACGTCTCTGTAATTGACATCAATACCTGGGAATGAGCTGGTGCTGTGGATGAAACGCAGTCAGCACCTATCAGAGGGGCTATTTTTGTCTTCATATCTCATGTTTGATCCGTGTTTATATGTGCTTCTATCACGGTTGGTTTCTGGTTCTGCCAACTCATCATTTTCTATTATTAAACTAGTAATCAAGGAAAAATAGCTTATGGTTGTATGTTTGTCCAAGATAATAATGATATAATAATGCATTGGCTTCTCATGTTAAACAATGGTCCTCCCCTTTAGTAATCAGAAAACACAATTGAAAAAAGTGAGTTGTTCCAGCAGGGAAGTGAAAGCTCTAGAGGTTGCTGCAAGAGGCCCACGTTGCTGATGCACTACAATATTAATGCTTATGGAGCCCATCAACTCTAATTACGCCTGCCTTGCTCGATCCTACCAAGAGTACTACTGAATATTAATGTTAAGCAACTCTTAACAGCAACGTCACTTCATCACTAAAAAACATCATTAACAGTGTTGCATTTCTGAATAGTGATTGATCCTGGGGTTTGGAGAGGTTCAAGGTTAGCTGAATATGCACGTTTCGGTATACCTCTTTGGTCTTCTATTAGATCAGGGTGAGGGGGATTCACCGTCTTGAAACCATCATCTCACTTCATTCTCCCGATGGGCCAAATTTAATCAGTACTTGTATGTTTTTCTTAATTTATCCACACACAGAGGAGGCAGCTTGCCATTATCATGCAGAGAAACATTTGTTGTCGCTTGATTACGCTAATGGGAAAGCACACACGAATATGAAATGTTGAACGTTATTGAAATTAAGCTTAATTGCTGATGGCATCTCAGGTTAATTTTTATTCCCCTGGTATGAAATGTGTCTCTGCGTGGTGTTTGTTTTTTTGTGTGCTGAGCTGCATCTAAGTGACTGTAGATGCACAGTACACTCACTGGGGTTTGTTTTTGCTGTAAAAAAAATAAATAAGAGAGGTTGTGTGGAGATGGATATATATAGCATAGATAACTGAATATCATTAATAATAAATATGGTGTTCCCCTCATGAATCCTCTTGGTTCGGGCCCTTCAGTCCACCATGACGCCAGGTCATCATAGTACACTGAAGAGTAGGCAGAGTAAAAAGTAAGCACGTTCAGCTGCTTCACCGGGGAATAGTGATTAAAAAGCACTTGAGTGCTGAGACTCTCACAATCCAGATGAGGTTTTCCCTAACTGAAGACCTCCTTAACAACCAAAGAATAATAATAAATAAAAAGTCCAAACATTTTAAGTAGCTTTTTGATCACACCATCTCACTGTTATGATTTTGTCTTTTGCTTCTTAATTATTGATGTCGATGCATTTCAATTCCCACAAAGTTCTCCATAAAAGACTTGTTCTGATTTGTGGAGGTTAAAAAACAAAGCATTTCAATTGGAAATTGTGTACTAAAGTTCCAATTTAAAGGTATTTTATTTCCATTTTGTGTTAGGGGAAACTTTTTTTTACTCCATTTAATTTACTTAATATCTCTTTAGAAATAATCCAATTGTGGTTACTCAATCTTTCACTTCTATCTATGGAACTGGCAGCACCGGCTCGGCTGCCCTGTCCCCTGCTTGGCTGACGTGCTGACATGCTTCTGTGTTGGTAGTGTCTTGCCCCGGTAGTTCGCGCAGTTATTTTTTTCATATTCTTCATTACAGCAGGTAATTACCAACTTTACATTTAAACCTACTGTTACACTAGTTTACTCAAGCACTCAAGCAACCTCCTTGTAGCACCTTTCTTGCTAATCCCACTGTTGTTTACGCTATTAGCTCTGTTAGCTACTTTTCTCACTCTGTTTGTCAGATTTAGCTATTCCTTTGCCTCCCAATGTGATAATTTAACATGTAATAACTGTAGTTTATATGTTGTGTTGGAGGCCAAGCTCCGCACCAGGGAAATTTAACTGTTCATTTTAGCTGCTGTATCTTAGTAACGTAACGCTAATCGATGCGGGATGACCTAATGTAGCTCCCGTCCCCTGGCAGCGGCTGGGAAGCCAGGGAGGCTGGGTGACTAAGTGGATGAGAAAGAAAGGGCCAATTTGGGGTGAGTTTTGAATCATTTACAATCCCATAATTGTCTCCATCTGTTAAAAGCCCGACCATCGTCTGTCACTTTCCATTTTAGCCTTTAGTTGTTCGTTTAATTTCCTTTTTTTTCTGTGATGGCCCAGCCCCAGTTTCAGCCATGACTACATCAGATCACTTTTAAAAATAAAATAAAAATACAATTAGGCCTATATAAAGAAATCTCCTGCTACCTTTTTCCTGGCTGTTATACTAACGCAGGCTTTTACGGTTGTTACAACCCTGCTCTCGTGACACGGTGTTATACCGAAATCTGTGACCCGTCAGAATAGGGCTGCACGATTATGGCCAAAATGATAATCACGATGATGGTGATAAAAATTTTGATCGCGTTATTCTCACGATTATTGTTGATTTTAACCAAAACAAATTGTATTGTCACATAGGCTATTTATAACTGGAAGGGAGTGTGATGGACGCTACTCACAGAGAGACGGCTGACTCATTATGAACGGGTCCAGCACGGGTCGAACGGCGGATACACACGTGTGTGTATGAAACGTCTGTATCTACTGTGGGCATTTTATTGAACTATGATATTCTGGCCATGGGTCAAATCTCTGGCCAGGTCGAGGTCCCGGTCTCGGACAGCAGCTGCGTCTCCCACGCTGTTTACTACCAACTGAAGTTAGTTAATAACTTCTTCTGTGTTCTTCGCCATAGCGGCAGCGATAGCAGAGTTACCATGGAAACACTGGTACAAATACTGGTTTGCCCCTCATACTTAACAATATACAGCTGTGTAAAAAAAAAAAATTAAAACTGTGGACAAATATCAGAAGTGTGGACGGCGGCCGCTGTGTGGCGGAGCGCGGAGAGTAAGAGGAGAGAGAGTAGGACGAGAGCAGGGCTGCCAACTCTCACGCATTGGCCTTGAGACACACGCATTTGACTGGTTTCACACGCGCACACGCCACACCCCCGATTTCTCACGCTGAAGTGTCAGCCCGGTCGGTCAAATTTCTGAAAGATGAGTTTATCTATGTTTTTACCTGTTGAGCCACTTGTGATCGACTAGTCCGTCAGAGACTGTGAGGGGTTCAAGAGCGCTCCCTGTCTGTGGAATTTTCAAATTGTCGCAAACTGAGAACATTTTTTTCACGATCCATCCCAGGTGCATTCCCGGCTTCAGGTATGAGCTCTGAGTATCACAGACCGTCCGTCGCTTCGTGTCCACTCTCTCTGTAAAGATAGAGTGAGCAGCGCGGCTGGTAGTGTAGCACTTCAGTTCATTGTAGTGGACTCCGCTCTGTGGGGGCAGTGAGCGTTGCATCCGTGTAGTCTCCGATAAGAGCAGCGTACGGCCACCTCTAAACTCTGTCAGAGACCAGAGACCCAAATGGGCCTCTGGTCGTCAGACGGTCTGAATGAGATCTCATATCAGCGGAGCAATGACATGTACAGCAGATATATTACAACTCTCCGAATCACGTACAACAGAGATGTGAGGAGTTATATTTTGAATGTGCACAAAGTTGTAATATGAGCAGAAATTGTGAAACACATCTGAGCTATACTATATGTACTATATATATTATATAATATTTATATATATATAATAATATATAATACGATACTGCAACGTTGGGCCACTATTGTGCACCTCTAACCTCTGCATCTCTAAATGTAACTGTAAATAATTAATTTGATGTTTTAAAATGAACAAATAGTCTTTATTTTCACAAAAAAAGTAAAAACAGTAAGTGGGGCAAGAGGATGAGGGCCAAACATACTGAGCCTTGGCACAAAGGTAAGGAAAGAATTATGTACCAGGGGTCTCATTCTTTAGAATTCAGTGGTCTTAGTTGATCCCTCATCATTAATTTATTTTTGGGGTCCCTGGTCCCTACACCAGGGACCCCTGGACCTGTTCACCACAGACCCAATCTTCTCAGCTGTTGCTGACATATGCTACTGTCTCTTCATGTGGTTCATTATGTTTGGCACATTGTTGGGTCAGTTCTTATTCATAAGAAGTAATAATGTATGCTGAATGCCCAAAACCTGTTGATACTACAACAATGCAAAGGTTCTTAACCCTACAGTTTTGCACATCATGCAAGACTGATTTCTCCATTTTCTTTTGCAAAAAAACTCTCCAGAAAGTGCCATTTAATGGTTTATTTTTCAAATTTTTTTCCTGGGGGGGCATACCCCAGACCCCCTAGGGAGAGCCCCATCCCCCACATATAACAAATCCCAATTTAAACCCTAAAGGATAAAGACCCAAAGAAATTGCTTTGTACGCGGAAAATATTGGCCCCCCAAATCTCACTCCAAGGTTTTTGGAAAAGTTGGCAGCCCTGCGAGAGAGCGTAGAAAGATCCAACACAGGCACGGCTTTACAGACTAAATGGGTCATGTAACGCAAAATTAAACCATATCCATATAAACAGCATTGCAGCGGATGTGAGGACATTGCACCGGTGCGTCATGAGGAGCTAACAGCAACAGACGCTAACTATCATGGTCACTGCTGTTGTCGGAAAAACAACAGAGGGACAAAGTGTTGCGTTTACTGGTAAACTTGTAAACCTTGAGACGTACTATAACCGACTGCTATCTGTTGAATTTTACTATTGCTCTGACGCTCTAGAAACATAGCTGCACGGTGCAGTAAACTCCTTGACTGGCTCAGACAGACGGCTTTACGGAGCGGTAGATTGGCTTTGCAAAAAAACCGAGGTTTAGAATGACGCTTTATAAAAAATAATCGCTCATCACGCAAATTTGATCGTGGGAAGTCCAAATCGTGATCGCGATTAAAATTTGATTAATTGTGCAGCCTATCAGAATGTGTTACTGTGGAGCTGGTCTGCCTGCCTGCTTGCCTTTTCACTGCTAGTCTCGTTTTCAGTTACAGGTCATTTATATATTAAATTGAATTTGTATAGCGCTTTTCCCAAGCTCAAAGTCGCTTTACAGAGTAGATAATTAAAAAAAAAAAAAAAAAATTACTCAGTTTCAGAAACCTAAAAAGTTACATATAGTAACTTTAATTGAAGGAACGAAAATCATGTCTTTTGATGCAGCAAGATGGCAAACTACATACATGTACCATATTAAAACATGTTAATGTCGTCCACACTAAGTCCTTTGTTTGCATGCATTTATGACTTGCGTGTAGTGTAGTAACCCATCAGAATTCATAAAACACAGTGATTCATGCCAATTAAGCAAGAAATGTAGGTCCGGTCAGCCATGCGGAAGAGAAAGCCGGGCCGAAATAGGCAGAAATGGGGAATTCAGCCTATCTATGGCAATTATCCAATGTGGGACAGGTCAGGAAAATGATAATGGCTAAGAGTTCTCAAGCAGAACAGGGTCATAAATGTGTGAATCAATGTGGCGCGAGGAACCTCTGCCTCCTCACCCGAGTTTATAAAGGGGGTCCGCACAAAGAGGGAGCAGGCAACAATTTGTACATGCCCTTGTTTTGTGAAACCATGGGTCATTTTTACAAATCATCAAAATATTGTTGAGATGGGCGCCTGGTTAGCTCACCTATAGAGGTTTACTCCTTGACGCAGCGGCTGCGGGTTTGAATCCAACGTGCAGCCCTTTGCTGCATGTTGTTCCCCCTCTCTCTCCCCCGTCATGTCTATGCTATTCTACAGAAACAAAGGCCTTTTTTTTAAAAATAGATTATTATCTCAACAAAATATTGTTGAGATCATATTTCTTATTCTTAGTTGTGGTCTTTGAAGTAACAAGCATACTGCTTCCACTAAACTAGCAGTCATAGATGTAATACATTGATTTACTCAGAAATACATTGATGTGCAGCTTCGCTTTTAAAAGCAATTTCTTCCTGATTTCCCCACAGGGATGCAGAGATGAAATTACTGCTTTATCACCCCTCTTCTTCTTCTTCTTCTTCTTCTTCTTCTTCTTCTTCTTCTTCACTGTTCTTTCATTTAAGTTTGGAACGTTTTGTGATTTTCAAATGTTCACAAAGCACACTTAACTGTTAAAATTGACTTTTATTTTATGCTGACCCATCTCTTGGATGTTATATTAAAAATTCTAGGCTATCTTGTTGAACCTTGAGTCACCCCTCCCCTTTTCCCAGCGGACTGCCTTTGTCGTCTCAGGGAAGGCCTCTGAAAGGATGTTTACACATTGAGACTGTGTACATAGTCCTCAGTACTTCTCTTTTCAAAGAAATCTTTTTCCCAGCCTGCACTGGGGTTTGGCCTTCGAGGGCACGCAGATAGTTATGTGGGCAGTGACCCATCCGCTTTTCTGAAAAGTCCAGACTTCACTCCCCTGAAGCCACAGGGACGGAAAGCAGGAAGCTACATTCAAGCTTTAATTCATAAATCTTCTTGGGATTTCTCCCAGCATGTAGCTGTGAACAGAAAAATGGATACAAGGAAAAAGAAAGTGAGGGTGAGAGAAAATCACTTTCTTTGGCGTGGACAGATGCGTCCAGATCACCTGCTGGATTTGTCCGCCCTGTCTAGTCCAGGGGACTGGAGGACGACCCCAGAATAAATCATTTTACACAACCTCCATTGTGGCTTGCTCCTCTACTCTGATTCTGTTCTCTTTTTTAGGAAATGGCTTGTTAGCTGTGCCTGAGGTGGACCTCTTTGAGAGTGGGCTAATAACACCTAAACTGTCGCCTTTCTTTCCAGAAAATTGTATGTTATACATTTCAATTTAAGATAGATTTTCTTCATAATTTTTGCCAAGGAAGAAAAAAACTGACATTTGCAGTGTAATATAGTTGAAAGTGATGTTGTGTTATGGCTCAAGCTTTTTTTTTTTTTCAGTGATAAAGATGGGAAGACAAAAATAGCAAAGGAGTTTGGGAACGGGGTGGAGGTAAAGGAGAGAGAAAGTAAGGACTGAAAGCTCAACAATAACACATAATCTGCAACTCTGCCACTTTTTTGTGCCTTCCTTACTGGGAGACAGCTGCTCTACCTAGCTATTCCCTGGTGGTTTTGATGGATTCTTCTCCTCAAAAGAGGCAATGACTCCTTGGCTTTAACACAGCGTGCAGCAAGCCGATGCCCGGTAGCGTTTACACAGGAATGAGTCTGGGAAATATATAAGGTAGCATACATCCAGCAGACCTAGGGAAAAAAATGTTTGAAGTTTGATTTAGTACAACATGGATGGTGTAAAAATATTCTAATGAATCTGAAATGCTGGACAAATATAAATTAAGTAGATATTGTGTGTGTTTGAGGTATACTGATTAAAATATAGTTTTGGGGACCTGTCATATTAACATAGGTGGAAATTGCACTGGAAATGTCCCCATATTAGCTGATGTTGACCGTCACTGTCTTGAGAAATGCAACGCGTGTAGTTATTTTATGCAAACACTCAGATTAGTCTTTGAAACACTCTAAACCTATCTGCTTTATGTTGAGCTCTGTTTCTATAGTCTTCTATATTTTTGTCATGCAAAGGCAGTGAGTGAAACCACAGCATTCCTCTAGCAGAACTCCAAAGTATTTGTTTAATAATGTATGCTACAGCATAAGACAGGCAGCTGCTGATACACAGGGACTGAGACTCGAGATTACAGTGGACCATATGACCTTTCCTTTCATGAAAAATTAAGCGGTCTGATATTGAGCAGATGAGGCTTTATTTAGCGCAAACCTCCAGTGTATACTGAGGAACAGTTGTCATCAATTTGGCTTGTTTTATCATCAAAGGCTTAAGACTTTTTGAAAAAAAAATTATTATAAATTGTCAATTTATTGCAGAAACGTTAGTGGTTAATAACATTTCAATCATTAGAAATATGTTTTAATAGCATGGCTGATTGGAATAACAGTACATTTCTTGACTACAGCCTTATCTCTTAGTCATATTGTGTTGAATACGAATGCATTCTAAAGGTTTCCATGTGCCGTTGTGCTTTCTGTCTCCACTGAGAGACTTACCCATAGATGTATAATACAAAAAAGGGATGTTGGTGAGTAAACACACTGCCAGTGCTAGCCTGTAGGTGCCAATCTGCCTGGTATTTTGATGTTGGAAAACCTAAGACACTCCAATGCATCAGAATACTGGATCTCTACTCCA
Source organism: Etheostoma spectabile (assembly GCF_008692095.1). Taxonomy (NCBI): domain Eukaryota; kingdom Metazoa; phylum Chordata; class Actinopteri; order Perciformes; family Percidae; genus Etheostoma; species Etheostoma spectabile. The sequence goes on from NC_045751.1 coordinate 980,056, forward strand.
AATCCAAAATTCGCTCTGCGTTCTGTATTGTATGCTTGTTTTTCAAAGCACAAAACACCTTTAAAAATTCCAAACTTCCCCAACTACTTCTGCTGCTCAGGCAGGTGTAAAATCAGCAGCGCTTTGATGTCATAAAAAAGTTAGTCCCTGCTCTCGCCGTCATTTTCTTTTGCCAAATGAGTCACAGATGAAAAATACCATATTATACAGCAGGGCCGTCAAGCTGTCACTTAGGTAATGAAGTTGGTCCAAACCATTTGTCTTATTTTGTCATGCTTTTTCCCCATTAGTCATACCGCGCTAACCATTAGCTCCTCGGGAACCCCCTTCACCCAAGGACACTTAGGCTCTCTCTTCAAGTGCGACTGAGGCCGGCTGATGCACCGTGGAAGATGACACAGTGGGAGGAGGGATGGATGGAGTTGAGACTGACACCAAAAGAAGAAAAGAGTGATAGAGCATGCTAGAGAGACTTGAGCCCTGTCCAAAAGCAGCTTCACAGAAAAAGTTGATTAAACTGTCAGAATTAACTGTTTAAATGAAAAAGATCATAATTCCAAATCTAGCCCATACTGTATGACACTAAAGTTCTAGATGCGCATTCAGACTGGTGAAGCAGGATTTACATGTGGACATGAAGGGAAAAGGATGAAGTGTGACTGCCTGAGGCAACTGAGTAGAGGATATCTGAGTATGCCAACAGGAATTGAGGATGCAGGACGATATGTAAGTGGGGACCATGTAAAATACTCTGAACTACAGTTTAGTGTATAAGTAATACAGGGAGAGCACAAAGAGAGTAAAATTGGTTGAAAGGGAAGAGAGGGACTTATAGAGACTTGACCAGCACAGGATTTCTGGAGTTATATCTTCAGGGTACAGTTGTTTGTCCTACGACGGGGTTATTTCTCAGCCAAGTGTGGTAAACACTAACTGCTTAATGAAAGCCAAAGGCAGGGCCGCACACAGTGCAGTAAAAGTAAAGTGCTTTTCTTGTCTTATAGCATGTTTTACAGCATGTCCATATTGAGGTATTGATGGTGCATAGCATCCTTTTTCATTTAGAGGACTTTTTTAAAGTCCTTGTGAAGAATTGGACTCTAGGGAAAATCGTTTCTTTTTCTTGTATTTTGTAAAGTTTAATGTTGCGGCAGAAAATGCTCGGTGCAAGCTCAGACACTACTGCCTTGGAGGTACTGTGCTGCTCGGTAGGCAGAGCATGGCACAAGCAACGTTGAACTCCCACAGGAGCTATTCATAATGAGATTTGTGAGTTGAAAACCATGTCCCATATGGCTTATATTTAAAGACTCGGTCAAACTGTAAGAAGAACCAAAGAAAAAAGAAGAGGTGATGCAAGTACACTTTTAAAGGCATTGTGTTCATAACGTCACACACCATCACATCTATCACACAACTTGACCAGGTGTGTGTTTAACTGCAGGTGTATGTGATTAAATAAAGCCTAATGGTTCTAACTGAACTGCATCCTGAGAGCTGGATGAGGGCCACGTGCACTGTTAGCTGCTGCTCCGACAGATGCCAGGGGGCAAGCACAGGGGAGGGGACTAATTACCGGACAGCTGCCCAGCAGACCCTCACCCTGCCCTGGGGACAGCAGTCTATCTCACTCCCATGTCCTCCAACCCGGGACCAGAGACCTGGCACCATGGTTGCCAATTCCAGTCCGTCTCCATCACAGGAGGTTGGCAGAGGAGCCTCAAGGGAGCCATCAAACGGGGGGGTGAGGGTTTACAAACCTAATTTCTTACCAGACAGACATTCCATGATGAATAAATGACTATAATTTTGTAAAAAGCAGTCGGAGTTGCAATAAATAAACATTTAAAACTCAACACAGTTATGCAACAAGTCATGGAACACAATATATCCCCCAAATGGTGGTTGGTTTTCTGCCACTGCATCTATATCAGTCCCAAATTCAGCATTTGAGCACTGTTAATCCCCAATGTAGATACATATTTCATAGTTTGGTGCCACAGCAGACTAATAATATCTCAATTGATGCTTTGAGTAGACTGTGTCCTTCACCGGGATGGGTAAGAAAGGTATTTATAAGAAAATTGAGGTCACCACTGAGAGGAGGGCTGGCTGTAGGCCCAAAAAATATAGAGTGTTGGAGAGGTTCAGGCAGACTCATTTTGTTGGAATTGAGGGGCTACCGAGCAGACGGCTCATCTTGCTGTTGGCATAAGCGTGAGAAGAAGAGCTAAAGGTTGAAATTATGCACCCAGAAAGCATTTGGCTCGGGTGAGGAAAAAGTGCAATGCAATAATTAAGCAGCACAATAAAAATGATTAGAACTGCTTTTGACATTCTCATTGCGAATAACTTGCGTTTAATTGCAATCACAAATTTTAAATGCCAGTTTTATGTTCCATGGCTATAAGCTGTTTAAAGTTCAATAGCTATACTCTTTAAATCTCCTTCCAATTTCTGCTCGGAGGCAGCAAGAGGGAATGGATACAGAGAGAATTGGAGACAAAAGTATGTAAAATTAGTATCCAGAAAAAGAGAAGGAAAAGTAGTGAGAGAAATGGTGGATGTCTTTCACCATTAAGTGCTGGGCAGTGTGGCTTACTGGCCTGGAGGAGGACCTGTGAGGCTCAGCTCGAGGCTAGTTAGCTATTCAGCCACAGCATCTGTTGCAGGCTAATGGATGTTATAACCTCATAAACGTCATGAAATTGGACATTATCCCTTAATTAAAAGAACAGAGATGCATTACAATGATTAGAGTGGCACTCCAGTGGACCTGCCACACGGTCCAATAATGTTTCTAGAGGACACACAGCTCCTGAGCAAGGTGTTGGCATGCGAGGGGGGCGTGCAATATTTTTAATGAGCCAGTTGCTGTAATGAGCCACAAACTTTTGAGAGTTGCTGGAGTATCCCATTAAGTAAGAAACTCCACACCGAAACTTCCTCAGAGACATCTTCTTGACCTTTGCCTCATGCCTTTAGTGCTATGGGGACATCTCCAAACTACATTTTTCCTTTTTTTTTTCTTTGCATTTCAGAAGCTTTTGATGATGATTTGAGTGTCTTCGCAGTGATTATGTGCACAGTGTTAGCTCAGCAGAAACAGCTGTGCTATAAACCAGATATAAAAACAAAGCTTGATGCTTGTTTTCTGCAGCACCTGGGCCATCAGTGCCCAATAAATACCAGCAGCCAATCAATCTCGCTGCCTTTTCCCACTATGGAGCTTAATGGAACCTTGGGTGGGAAACAGAGGGTTTGGACAATATAGCCTGCATGCAAAGATATGGGACATATTAACTCTCACTCTGGCCTTTACTCACAGACAGTTAAAGGCCGGTGCCACAATTGAAATTCTTGGAGCAATCTTTGAGTGTGCTGTGAAGATCAGGAGAGGCCTGCTCTCACATATCTGTCATTGCTCGTCAACTGGCATGGAAATGTCACATTGTGTGAAGAAGTATGTCGCACAAGTGTGTGGTGACCTCTTTGGCACACTGTGGTATCACATGATGTCATACTCATTTAAAGTGGTCCCCAGTGTACTGTAAATTACTTTCTCCGTTATCTGATTTATGAATGGCATGCATTGTGTCAGCAACCCTTTATTATGCAAAATCGCAAAAACACACCCTTAATGTATCACAGCATGTGTTCAGTTGAACCAATTACATGCTAACAGTCACAATACATGAATCTCATGGATCTCAATGCCACTCTTGGCTCCGCAGGAATCCATGTGAAAAGTAATTTTGGATTTCTCATTTTGGATTAGGCAGTCTCTCTCAATAGAAAATAGATCATAGAGAAGACAGACAATATTATAACACCGAGCCCAGCCCGATAAAGAGCCTATTTTTGCTCAAAGCCCCTTGTCCTGAATGAAAATGAATGTAGGCATGTTGCAGTGGTAATGTATCAACATAAAATATTGAAATAGCCCAACCAAGGGCAAACTGCATGTAATTGAAACTCTCTCTGTACTGAGAAGGAGCCGGTGTCCCCGCATCGGAGTTTTGGCAGAAGGGCTTTCAGAAGGCATTTGTTTCAGGTTTCTCGTCTTCTCTCTCTCCCCTCCCCAGAGTTAATTGCCTTTTTGAGAAATTTGTATCACAAGTGTTTGGTTTCTGCTGCCATATTATTTATAACCCTTATTTTCTGACAAGAAGGGTACTTTTTTCCCCCTTTCGCGGCAGCCAAGATGATTGATTTGTCCCGTTTAACCTTGATAAGGGAGGAAATAGAAAACAAATTGCGATATTGACACTGTGCTGTGATGGCATGTCGTTTGCTCAGGTGACCCGGAGGTGAGTGAGAGGTGACTCTAAAGAATAAGAGAGGCATTGCAGCGCTTTGCTGAATGACTCCCTTATCTATTTTCTCTCTCTTGTCCTAAATTTGTTTAATATACTGGCCTTAATATACTGGATTCCGCTAAAGCTAGCTGTGATAATGCTAGGGTTTTTGGTAGTTCCCTCACATTCAGACTGTGTCACACAGCTTTAGCTAAATGAGGTGTGGAGTAGAAGTCAGTCTTTTAAAATGTGTTTTGCATTACTGGCGGGGTGTCATTAATGCTAGGTGATTCATTATTTAAGGATTATTATGTGTATTGTAGAGATTTAGGCATAGCTCTTAAGGTATCATTGCCAGCAAAAACATCATTATTAGAACATTGACATGCCTTCAGCTTGTCATCTGAGTTTTTGCTCATTGCTGTCATAAAATCTTTTACTCTGCATGCGGTGATGAATCAACATCCCTGCTTGTGTCTCCTCTGATGGCTGCTTTGTCCTCTTCCAGCATGGTGAAGAGCACCATGGGCTGGTCACCCTCTCCAGAGTCCCTACATCTGGCAGCACCATTAATCTTCCACAGCAGCTGTGTACCTGTCTCTCTTTGTGTAAGGAAGGTGGAAAGTCATTTTTAGTCATTATCTTCCCCCTGGCATATGCTCATTTCGCTTATCGCGCTTAACCTGCTCTTTGACGTTGTGGCTCACATGCTCTTCTGGATTCACTTGTACAGTAGCTGACCGCAAAGCTGTCCGGCATTGAAAGCTTCATTGTTGCAGAGATGACTGTTCGTTTTTCTTGAAGTTGCGAAAGTTATTCCCCCCATGCCATAGTAGATGCTGTTTGTGAATTCATGCTGGAGAGGGAGCAAGACTTGCTCAGTCCTCAGGGGGGCAGGAGGTCTTTAGGAATCCCAAAGAGGCGGACAGCTGAAGGACTGCAGTACGGTCAAAGCCTGAGAGGTGGCAGACTGCCCTCTACATAGAATACGGTTTTGACGGGGTGTTGGAGTTAGAGGATAAACACATGGAAACCAAAGTAGCCATCTTGTTGTACTGCCCCTTTGATGTACACTCATCTGTCTCTGGGCAGACTGTGTGTGTTAACCAGTAATTAACTGCTGACACTAAGAGCTGAGAAATAAACTGCCTGTGAAGTTTTACAAAGACTAAGAGACGTTTGATGGAGCTCCAGTTGAAAATGATTAAAACTGGGATAAATGGTGGCTGGAATTATGTATATCTTGTTGGCTCCTCACCCTCAAAATTTGAACAGTATATTGAATCGACTTCAGAGCTTTAACAGCCTCATTCATCAAGGAAAGGTGCAGACTCAAATCTGTAACGTCTTCATCCAAATGCTTCCCATCGTACTCTATGTTGCCAATCAGTTCGGCCCTCCTGTACCATGAAATCAAATCCTTCACTCATCAATATGGATCCATTTGGTCTACTCTTGTACTGAGTTTTTGAACTGCTCGCTTCCTACGCTTATATGGCACAGTCAGGCCTGGCTTCATTTGTTTATATTTGCTTGTGCTCTTGCTATATGTTTATGCATGTGGGTGGACTGGAACACAATCAAATCACGAAGTCTAGAGGGATTTACAGTATAAATGTACAAAGTTTAGGTGCAAGCCCACCTTCTGGCCCCTGGTGGCTTAAGCTGGCCGAGGGGATTGCCCGGGTTGAGTTAGCTTGGTTGGCGGCTAATTAGATCAGGGAATGGAAAGGTTCCCGTGGCTCCCCCTCACAGGCTGAAGGGTTATTGACATGGCCACAGCAGCAATATTTGCCAATGTCAATCCAATCTTACTAGCTCCAAACATGAACATAGTCATACTCTGGCATGGTCTTGAATAGATGTAACGGAACTGTAAAGACTTTACTGTCAGCTCATTTTATCCCAATACACATGTTTTTGAGGAAAATTACATGCTGGGAATGATCATTTTTCAAGGAAGATTTTTTTGATTCCATTGCAAACTTTTAGGAAAGACAAATACTACTGTTTTCAATAGTAGTAAGGT